>NC_062208.1:1075412-1082912 GCF_912470025.1 Vespa velutina
GATGTAAAATACACTGTCACTCGATACCCTTCGTGATATATAATTTTCGCAGCTGCAAGCCGGAAATGCAAAAATGTTTGAGTGCCGTATAAGTATATATATACATATATATATATATTACATATATATATTATATATACATAGTTGCATGTTACCGAAATCATATTACTTAAGATAAAATATTTTACGATATAATTTCTATTTCATAGAAAATTTTTATTATGAAAGTTGATATTGTAAATTGTAAATTGACAGTTTATAAATGCAAATGATGTGTAGAGCACTTTGAATTCTTTTTTTTATTTGTCTTTTTTTTTTTTTTTTTCCTTTTTTAATTCATTTCTTACAAAACGTTTTTATAACGTAATGCGCGTAAAACTTATGATTTTATTAAATTGTAGCCATCAATATCGAGATACGAGTTTTTCTTTTCTAATTCGTTTTAAAAATAAAAAATATGTTATTTTTTGTATTATTACGTGATTTTTTTTTTTTTTTTATTAATGACGAAAACAATTAATATGTCATAATAATTCATAAATCATGTATTAAAGTTAATTTTCAAATATTTTCAGAATAATCGAAATATTTTTGTTTGTTTCAAAGATGACATAAGATTTGTAATAAAACGATTTCATATCATGTCTGTTCGTATGTGTGTCTAATATATAAAAAATAATATAGAAACAATATTATGGGCTAAAATATTCTAATTGTAAGACAAATCTATTTGTATTTGACATTTTTTATATAGAAAAAAAATTGTTCTCTTTTATCCTACAAACAAACATAAAATACATATTCAAAATCAGCAATAATATAATAGTAATAGTAATAATATTTGATCAAATTTTATATAATTATACTATTATATACTATTTTGTATAATTAAATTATCAACTATATAAATTAAAAAAAAAAAAAAAAAAAAAAAAAGAAAAAATTTTTCTAAAAAATTAATAACACGCAAATATAATCTATAAATTTTTAGTTCTAACGTTTCCCTTTTCATTACGTCAGTAATTCAAAAAAATAAAAAAAAATAGAAAACAAATTATTTGGACGATCAGAACGATAATATGGAAACTGTCGATAAAAAAAAAAAAAAAAAAGAATTAAAATTAATCAGCTTGATCATTGATACAAATTAAACGTCAACAATGTTTTCATAATAAATATTAGATTGTTTCTATTTCTCATTGATACGAATTAAATCTATAAAAAAAAAAAAAAAAACTTTGTCCATAAGCTTTTCAAGAAAAAATATTAATTATCTATATCTTTGATTAAAACAAATTAAATACGTCGATCGAACTGTCGGGAAATATTTTCACAAAAAAATATTAAATTCTTTATATCGTCTCATTGCTATGACATATTTAAATATCGATTAAGCTGTGAATAAATTTTTCCAGCAAAAAAAAAAAAAAAAAAAAAAAAAGAAGAAAATTAAAAAATATATTATTAACGTTATTAATTAATACAAATTAAAATCACGAATTATGATAATCAATAAATATTAATCTATCCAAAGATATTAGAGGATTATTTTTAATTCTTCTTTTGTCACTCATTTTAATATACACAAGTAGATAGATAACCATATACACAATGAGATACCGTTTTCCAAGGCATAAGCATATATATTTAAAAATAAAATTTAAAAGCCTCTCTCTCTCTCTCTCTCTCTCTCTCTCTCGATGAGGTAAAACGCGTCCCACGTAAGATAAACGCGCTTTTATGAAAACGCTTGGTCCCGAAGAACGATAAATCGTTATGATTCATCGCACCGTGCGAGACTTTATGGGTGCCATCGTGGCGCTAAGAGTTGAGATTTCTTTGGACTACCAACGTGAGGCGCGGGGGTAGGGACGGGGGCGGGGAGGTACATTCGTTATCATACCAAGGAAAGTCTTAACTTTTCGTGCGAAACGATTAATGGACGGATACGACTAATCGTTATTGATGCAATAATCGTCCTGGAAAAAAATTGCAATTTTTATCGAACGATTAATATACACGTAATATAATAATCAATTACAAAATTTGCCACTAGAAAAAAAAAAAAAAAATTATTAGGCATATATATATCGTAATTATTATTTCTTTTTCCTCTTTTTTTTTCTCAGCAATATATTGTAATTCAAATTTGATATGAATTGAAACGTTGGAACGAAAGAAACTGCATTTCTTTTTATTTTAGTTTTTTATTTTTTATTTTTTACTTTTTTTTTTTTTTTAATATATCGGCATGAACTGTAATGTTACAAAAAAGAAAAAGAAAAAAAATGGAAAAAAGGAAAAAGGAAAAAGGAAAAAAGAAATTGTATTTCTTCTTTAAACGATTAAAATTTAAAAAACGATTAGAAATAATTTAATATTATTATTTCGTTATATTAACGTTTCTGATTCAATGATCGTAATGCAAATATACGACATGATATTATAAAAGAGAATATAACGTTTCAAACGTAATCGTCAATTCGACGAAGATAATTCAATCTACGATCTGTCGATTAAAATCCGATGAAATTAATTAACAATCGTTTACGCACGTGTGTTCAAACATCGATAATTTATTCAACGATACATAAGATGTATCCTAAGAGTTATATATTCGACCTTGAGAATTCGTTGAATAATCGGATAAGAAAATGCATAAATATAAAAGATCACATTGTCAATTTGTAACATCCGAGTTTATAGAAACTTCAAGTCAAGCATGTAATCTTCGATTTAAACAAATAAATAAAATAAATGCAAATAAATTTCTAAACAAAACGAGCTATGGGTTAGTTTTGAAATCTATCCTTCAAATATCACAAATGTAGAAGATTCTATGGATCTAGACGAGAAACAATACAAAAGACTATTATCATTATCCTAATCATTAGATTCGTATAAAAGATTATGGGTTTATACAAAAGACTATGGGTCCATCAGCAGGATAAAGAATTATCCATGAGATTGTTTAAAAAACAAAAAAAAAGAAAAAAAAAAAAAAAAAAGAAAGAAAAATATCATCAATAAGACCATCAAATCTTATCAAGGTCATTAGGATAATAACATCACAAAGTGATATTTTTTAACAGGATTTAAATCGATTAATATAATTGATAGTTAAACAATAAGACAATTGAATCTTATCAACGTTCCTAGCTAGATTATTTTTCAATCAAAATTGATATTGTCTAACATGATCTATATTGATTAATATAGTTCATATTCAATAGTAAGAAAATCAAGTTATTAGTAATAAATGCAAACATTTATCAACATCAATGATCTTTCCTCGTTTTAAAACAATCAATACAATTAATTACGTGTAATGAAATAAACAAGCATGTAATATAAATTATGTATTACATGTATCACATTTCTTCGAAATATAATACATCGTTACAATTTCAATCTGTGAAAGAGAATATTTATCGCGGATCTACCACAGATGAGTAAGAGCTCCACGGGATCCTTCAAAGAAATCGCGTTCTCCCATTAATTCGCGGGAACGCACGGTGAGCGGTATTTTACTGAGAATCTTCAAACGATTTCTGAACTATTTGCCTGTGCCCTTGTTCATTGCGATCGAGTGATTGATCACTATGATTTTGACGATTAGAAAGAAATAGAAAGTGTAAGAGGGGAGGGAGGGTGTACAGATCGTACATCCTCCTTTCGTGCTAGTGAAATGACCATCATCGTTGATCCTGCGACTAAACGAAGTCACGTAATTGATCGAATTGATTAATTTCATTAATTAATCAATCGAAATAATGATTAATAAATGAGGACAATTTTTAAGATCAATCGATTAATCTAATTAAATTGATTTAATTCGATTGATTAATCGATGATTTAATTTTTAACAATTTGACTATGAAAAACGTATATATACGCTCTCAGAAGTTTATCGATATATATGAAAGGCGTATATATACGCTCTCAAAAATCTATCTATATATAAGAAAGATATAAATATATTCCCTCTAGACTTTTTTTTCTACTGTAAGATCCTTACTGTTTTAATAATTGATTCAACATTGAATTTATTATAAATAAATTATTATTATTATTATTATTTATTACTTATTTAATTTATTTATTAATTTATTTATTAATTTATTTATTAATTTATTTATTCGCAGTGACTGACATGCGAATATCGACACTGTCTGGGTTAATAATTAAAGGTTTTATAATTTTTTGAAAGTTTTTTTTTGAAAAATTTTCGAAACGATTGAATAAAGATTTTTTTTTTAATATTTGACAGATTGCAAATTTCATGATTTAACTTGTAAAAAATCATGGATATTTTTTTATAAAATTTTATTCCTACATTATGTGTGTGTCTGCGAATGACAAATTAATATTATTTTAAATTTATTTTCTTAAAGCAATGATATTATCTTAAATTATCTATCGCAATAATAAATATCTTAACTCAAAATTCATTTAAAATTAAAAAAAAACCAACGTTATAACGAAGAAAGAAAATTACATTATCTAGTATATCCGTCGAATTTAATGGAATTCAGTCAAAATATCATTTTCGAAAGTTAAAAAAAAAAAAGAAAGAAAAAAAACAGATCATAAATATTACTTCGTTCTAATTAATATCCCTATAATTAATTTTGATAATTTAAAAATTAATTAATATAAACAAATTGAAGAATTAAACATAATTTCGTCCAATAAAGAAAAATAATCAAACTTTAATGTATACGTCGAGTCGACGGATAACAATGGAAATTTATTGTACGATAAGTGTTTAAAAAAATATGTTAACATTAAAAAAAAAAAAAAAAAAAAAAAAAAAAAAAAAAAAAAAAAACAAAAAAAAAAGAACAAAAAAAAACATAAATAATATTCTACATAATTACACAATAATATTACATAATATTAATAGAAAAGCGTAAGAAAAGAAAAAGAAAAAAAAAAAAAAATAAACAACAACAACAACAACAACAACAACAACAATAATAATAATAATTTTAGAAGAAACCAAATTTCGATCTTTATCTCGAGAAAAGGAAAAGAAAAAGATAAAGAAAGAAAAGAAAAAGATGAAATAAATAAAAAAAAAAAAAAGAAAAAAGAAAAAAAAAAGGAAAGGAAAGGAAAAAGGTCGAAGTTCATCGAAACGAATTTAAACGGCCACACGAACTCGCTCGGTCAGAAGAACCATGATATACTACAAACCCACGTAAGGGATCGTGCGAACCTAACAAAGATGCAAGGACGCGGATCGTTAGTAGAAAAGTTACAACAAAGTGGGTAGTAGTCATCTTTCAAAGAAACAGAAAGAAGGAAAGAGGAAGAAAAGGAGGGGAGGAAGGAGGTGAAAGAAGAAGAAGAGGAGGACGAGGAGGAGGAGAAGGAGGAGAAGGAGGAAGAGGAAGATGAGAAGGATGAGATGAAGATTGGGAGAGGAAGAAGAGGAGGTGAAGCTGGAAGTAAAGATGGTGGAGGTGGTGAAGACGATAGAGGTAAAGAAGAAGTAAAAGAGGGATTACGTACTGGGTCTCAAGAGGTAATATTATTTTTCCTGAGCGGCGTGATAATTGGCGGCACGGCGTGGAAAACACGCGAACAGAACTCTACGCGGGAGAAACCACTTTCATTGGCATGGAAATTGCATGCGTGGCTCGCATACTACTACTACTACTACTACTACTACTACTACTATTACTACTACTACTACTCTCTTCCATGGCTTTAATCATATTTCGTATTTCGCGTGGGTAAGAAAACGAAATGTGGTAAGACGTAGCAGTAGGATGGATATAATTGCAAGTGGTATATATACTCTCTTGAATTATTCCAATGTGATACCGATCTAAATTCGCTTTCTATAACAAGAATTCTTTTCTTTTCTGTCCCTCGTTTTTTTTTTTCTCTTTTTTTTTTTTTCTTTTTCTCCCCTTCTATTTTATTTTCTCCATCGTGTTAAAATTCGTTATTATCAGATTTGTTTTTCTTATTCTTTCTACTCCTGTTCCTCTTCTTTCCTTTTTCTTCGATTTCTTTTTTTCTTTTTCTTTTTTTTTCTCTTCTTTTTTTCTTTCCTTTTTTTTTTTTTTTTTTTTTTTTTTTTTGTAGTTTATCTAAACCCTATTCATTAAGATCGCTTCTTTGTCTTATTATAAAAGAAAAAAAAGAAAAAAGAAAATATTTCACAGAATTAAAATCAACAAAGACGAACTTGAAATTCAAAATGATTTGAAGATCATGAAATTATTATAATTGTGTTACGATGTTTAAAAAAAAAAATTCACGGTATAGAAAAAGATAGATGAATTTCGAATTCACAGGAAGTATTCATTAAAAGGGGGACGAGAAGAACGTAGAGAATGATTTTTATTTTCGTCAAAAAGATTCCTACTTTAAAAATGAAGGAAAGAACAGATTGAAGAAAGGGCTACGTATGTACTACTGTGCCTACGTATCAAAATTTACAGAAAAACGAATTACTAATTCAAAAAAGAAAAAAAAAAAAAACAGAAAAAAAGGAAGAAAAACCATAGATAGAAAAACATTATGAAAATTGTGGAAAAAAAAAGAAAGAAAGAAAAAAAAAGAAGAAAAAGAGAAAGAAAAATTTCGTTGAATTACTCTACCCGAATGTTTTCTAAAAAAAAAAAAAAAAAAAAAAAAAAGAACTTTTTTGTTTCTATAAATGTGTAATTGTCCCTAGACTTATGCCTAGTAACTAAATCCCGATTGTGAATGTGTATAAAAATTCAGGAAAAAAAAAGAAAAAAAAAAAAAAAAAAAAAAAAAAAAAAAAAAATAAAAAATTTCGTCGAACTGCTTTTTTCGAATATTTTATATATATATATATATAAAAAAAAAAAAATTTCTTTCTTTCGACAAAAAGAAAAAAAAAAAATGAAAAAGAGAAAAAGAAGAAAAGACAAAAATAAAAAAAAAAAGAAAAAAGAAATAATAATCGAGAAACTTTTGCGAATAGAAGAAAGAAGAAAATTAATGTTTACGAGAACATAATACGAGAATTCTCTTGAAAGATTTTCAAAATAATATTATATCCTCTTTTGCTCATTCTATAACTTGAAAAACGAATGGAAAAGAACAAATATCTCGGTCCAGTATTCCGAAAACGTTGAAGCCACCATACCCCTAGTTCACTTTCCTTCCGCACCCTTTCCCCTTTCGCGAAACCAAAACGAGGCATCGTGGGCGTATCCCGGATGGACCTAATAAATTGTTTGTTGTAATTAAATGAGTTCGAGGGAGTCGTGTTGGAGGTTGAAACGTGAAGGGAGGAGAAGGAAGGAAGGAAGGAAGGAAGGAAGGAAGAAAGGCAGGAGAGAAAGAGAGAGAGAGAAAGAGAGAGAGAGAAAGAGAGAGAGAGAGAGGTGGACCATGGAGAGAGATGAAAGAGGAGAGGGTGAGGTAGGTGGGGTGAGGAGGTGGGAGTTAGGGGTAGGGGTGCGTGCTAGGTGGAAGGGGATGCAACCTTCTCTATATATAAAGGAATAA
>NC_062208.1:1085412-1092912 GCF_912470025.1 Vespa velutina
TTCTTCCCTTTTTTTTTTCGTTTCGTTTCGTTTTGTTTTGTTTTGTTTTGTTTTGTTCTTGATTTGGATTTTTTTTTTTTTTTTTTTTTTTTCCTCCCTATATAAAATATGTTCACGTAACATGGACGGACGATATTAAAAATTTTTCGCATTATACTCCTGCGATCTGTTACATCACTAGGATATATATTTTGAAATTTTATTTACTAGCTCATACTTTGACAATAGTATGATATTTTTAATGGAAGAGAGAAAGAGAGAGAGAGAGAGAGAGAGAGGACATTAAAAATTGATCGAATTATATCGTGTTATTTGGTATATCTCGAGGATAAATTAAAAAATTCGTTTTTATTGATGAATAATTTGACGATATATATATATATATATATATATATATATATATATATATATATAGAATGCGCGTTCATGAAAGTAGAGAGAATCAGATAAAAAAATGTATCGAATTATATCCGTTATATCTCGACGTGATATTAAAAAATTTTATTAATTGTTATCTCGATAATGATATAACCGTGTTTCGTAGAAACACGAGATGTCTGAATTTCAAAAATATGATTTTGAGAATGAAAAAAATAATAAATCATAAACTTATTGCAAGAATTATTTAATTTTTTTACAATGAAAAATTACACAAAACGTATTTGAATTTAATCGAATGATTTATGATCGTGAAGATTTGATGATAATATTTTCATTGAATTATTTAAACGATACGTTTATACGTGTCTAAGTAATCAATAATAATATAAATAAATGCAATAGAAATTATTAGATACGAGTATTATCTCGTACGTATATGCGAATCGATCGAAATTGGAAATAAATTCGAGAAAATAGATCGTAATCCATGGGAAAATAATTGTAATTAGAAAATTGATCATTTGATTTTATATGGACAATTTAAAATCCTGACATTTATTTATATAAAATATATATTAATAAATTTGTCAAACAATAAATAAGAATAAATTATTCGAAATGAATTGAATTATCATAAATAATAATCTCTTTTCAAATAGAAAATGAAAAACGATTGAGCTCGATTTAATAAATAAAATTAAAACATTTTCCTTTTTGTATAATCGATTAAACGATATTGCAAATAAAATATCGTAAATAAAAATTAATCGAATCTAGAAAAATAATTAAATTCGATCAAGCGTTTATTTATTTGCAATTGATAATTTTAAACAATCGAACAACATTATAAATAAATTGTCGGTATTTATAATAAACCATTAATGAATAATACAAATGACGTATTCCTAATATTTAATTATATATATTAACAAAAATATTTCTATACATATACTAATGATTTATTTACTTCTAACGAATTGTTATCGCGTTATAATAAATAAATATAAATTCATCGATTAAATTATGAAAAGTAATTAAGTTCGATTAGACTTTGTTGGATTAATATTTTTAAACATTTGATCGATATTTAAAATAAATGATCGATAGATAATATAAGTGACATATAATTATTTATAAAAAAAAATATATACATATATATACATAAACATATATATATATATATATATATATATATATACATATATACTAACCACTTATTTCACCAAATATTTAATTAAAAAATAAATACCGATCGAATAAATATGGAAGTGGTTCGTTCGAAAAAAAAAAAAAAAAAAAAAACAAAAAAGAAAAAAGAAAAGAAGAAAAAAAAGAAGAGAAAGAAAGTAAGAAAAGGAACAGAAAAAAAAAGATTTAAGAACATATTTCTTCCGGATACGTATTTGTATTATCTCGTCGAGTTAAGGAATCGATCAAAATCACGAAAGGAATTCGTAGGACTGTTCCCAAGGCGGTCTCGGTTCTCGTAACCCATGGAGGAGCGAGCATAATGGGGCACCATTTGGCCGTGCGCACGCGCATTATTGCGCTTGCGCTTACTTCTCCTTCTCTCTCTCTCTCTCTCTCTCTCTCTCTCTCTCTTTCTCTTTCTCTGTCTCTCTCTTTCTCCATCGAGCATTTCTCTCACTAGCAAGCGGTACGGCGCATCTTTTATTCATCCGACAGAGTGGAGCCTTAATTTGAATTGAATAGGATTTATAAATTATTTCAAATTATAGTTGCGACGCATGACCGGTACTGGGGCTCCGGTAGGAACCCATGGCTACCGGGCAACCTCGGGCAGACGTCGTCGTCGTGGCCATCGTCGTCGTCGTCGTCGTCGTCGTCGTCGTCGTCGTCGTCGTCGTGAACGTCGCCGTCGCCATCCTCCATTCTCCTTCTCGAGGAAAGGTACGGAAGAGAACTTAAAAGTACGAAGGACCAGGAGGAATAAGAAGAGGAAGGAAAAAAGAAAAAAAAAAACAAGAGAAAGAAAAAGAAAACAACAAAAGGAAAAAACAAATGAATAAATAAAAGCAAAGAAACCAAAACAAAAAAAAACGAAAAAAAAAAAAAAAAAAGAAAAAGAAATGAGAAAAAGAAAAAGGAGAAGAAGAAAGAGATAAGAAGGAGGTTTAAGTGGAGGTGGTAGAGGAGGTGAAATAGATGGAGGAGATGGAGGAGGAGAAGGACGGAGAATAGTTACTCTCTTTGCTCTCCTCCTTCCACTTTCTTTCTCTTAGGATCGCACCGGCAGGTGCACGCGTGCGGCTCCAGAAAGAGAAAAAGAGAGAGAGAGAATGATAGAGAAAGAGAGAAAGAGAGAATGAAAGAGAGTTTGAGGAAAAGAAAGAACCAACAGAGAAGCGGACGAAACCCTTTTCTTGCATCGCCTCTTTGTCGAGATTCTCTTACGTAAGCACGGCATTGGCATCTCATGGTGGAATTCAAAGTCCCTCGGGCGTCGTTGCCTCTGAAAAGAAAAGTACCCTTCTCTTTTTCTTCTTCTTTCTCCTCCTCCTCCTCCTCCTCCTCCTCCTTCTTCTTCTTCTTCCTCTTTCCTCTTCTTATTCTTCCTCCTCCTCTTTCTTCTTCTTCCTTCTTACTTCTTCTTCTTCTTCCTCATCCTCATCTTCATCCTCCACCTCCACCTCCACCTCCACCTTCTCCTTCTCCTTCTCCTCCTTCTTGTCCGTCCTTTCCGTCTTCTTCTTCTTCTTCTATCTCTTCTTCCGGTTCTCTTCAAAGAAAAAGGTTCCAGGAGAAGCAAAGGAGAAAAAGTTGCACCTCATCGTGATGCAATTTTACGTACAGTATATAACTCGAACAGTGTAAGATCGACTTCAACGAAAATGGCCACTTTCGAAAGTTTCGTGGGAAAAAAAAAAAAAAAAAAAAAAAGAAAGAGAAAAGAGAGGAAAAAAAGAAAAGGAGGAAGAAAGAGGGATGAAAAATAAGGAAGGAAGAAAATTATGGAACTATATTTTCTACGACATAAAGAAATATATATTAATATACCTATATGTATTGTAAATATACATACATATATTGTATATATACGCACAAATACATATATGTATATATAACAATTCATTATGCGGGGAAACTAAAGAAATATATATATATATATATATATATATATATATATATATATATATATACACACATTCACATTGTATACATAAAATATGTAACAAAATTTGAAGTATGGATTTCGTATATATGAAGAAGAAAAATATGTTCTATCGATATAGTAATGTTTGAGTTATTAATTAGTTCCATCAAAAAAAGAAAATAAATAAATAAATAAATAAATAAAATAAAATAAAAAAATAAGATATAAAAATATAATAAAAATATATTCTATCAATATGGTTCCTTGAATGGTTAATTTTTAACTTAATAGACCCATTACAAAATAAAAAAAAGAAAAAAGGATCTATCAATATGATCCGGTAAATGATCATTTTCTCAGTTATTAAACTTCCGTCAAAAAAAAAAAAAAAAAAAAAAAAAAAAATCTTTTATCAATATCTGTAAATGATTAATTTCTATATTATTATATTTCCAGATATGATCTTACTACAGTGCATCGCCATACGTCAAATCATAAACGAAACGCATTTAAGCGAATGCATTCATTACGCAGTACATTGTCTCACCAATACAACGGAAGAAATAAACACAGATTCAATAGGTAAAATTCTAACAACAAGAACAACAACACTTAACAAAGCTTACAAAGCTTGGAATTTTGGAACGTGTTCGAAACACAATGAAACTACGTGCCTTTATTCCGACAGGTGATAAATATTTCGAACATTTCATATAAGAGAATATCAACCACACACACACACACACACACATATATATATATATATATATGTATTGTATCATTATTTTTAATTAACAAATAACTAATTCGAATGGATACGCCAATGTAAAATCATAATTTGAAAGTTCCATAATTAAATATATTTAGGAATTAATCATCTCCGTAATCATACTAGCTGATAGAATTATATTATATTTTTTTTTCTTTTCTTTTTTTTGGTTCTCAACATAGAAAAGTATCCATTTGTGAAGTCGCGTAATTTTGTTACACCCTGTATATATGCAATTATATATATATATATATATATATGTATATGTTTCTGTGTGTGTGTGTGTGTGTGTGTGTTGAAACATTCTTCACTCGTAACGATTTGTCCACGAGCTTTCGGTTACGGCTCTTCGAATTCTTCTTTTCTTATGAGACTCCCTCGTTTCACAACCAGTTAGGTATGTTTCTTTGATATGAGCTTCTTTTGCTCATCCAATTTATCGGATTTAATATGTCGTCTCATGATTCTTCTATTTTTGATTAATTCCAGATAGCAATTTTTCACATAAAAATTTATCATATTTGATACGTTGTCTCATGATGTTGCCTCCCACTTTTTCTTTCTTTCTTTCTTTCTTTCTTTCTTCCTTTTTTCTTTTTTCTTTTTCCTTATTTCCGATTAATCACGGCTACTAATTTCATTCGTCAAATTTATCGTACTCGATATGTCCTGTTTCACGATTTTATTCTCTCTCTCTCTCTCTCTCTCTCTCTCTCTCTCTCTCTCTTTCATTCTGTCTCTCTTTCTCTCTCTATTTTCAATTAATCGAAATTTACACCTTTGTTCATTAAATTTATTAGATATAATATATTGCGCTTTATTACAATTATCTTTTTCTTTTTTAATACTTTCAATTAATCGCAGTTTGCATTTTTCTTTCTTTTTTTTTTTTTCAAATTAAATTTATTAGATTCGATATATATCGTTTTGTGATTCTTTTCTATTCTTCATTAATCGTAATTACTAATTTTAATTCGTCAAATTTATCATGTTTAATATATATATTTTTTTACGTATTTTCTTTTCTTTTTTTTTTTTTTTTATTTTGTTATTTTTTACTTCAAATTAATTAATTTTCATTTTATTTTAAAGAAACAATACATTGTGCTCCATGATTATTTTCTTTTAATTATTGAAAATAATAATAATAATAATAATAATAATAATAATAATAATAATAATAATAATAATAATAATAATAATAATAATAAAATATTTGATTGCATTCGTTTGAATTTATTTACTTTTGAAATAATGAAAGGAAAATGTACGATGAAATTTCATGCATGACATCATTAACGTGATTTCATTCGATGATAATTTTTTCAGAATTAATGTAAGCACGATTCTAATCTCTGCATTATTTTCATTTCTTCTCACGTACCATGTTAGTAACTAATGTTAATGTGGAATAACTATTACATCGAATGCTATAAAGAATGTGAATAAGATGATTATGTCAACTAGAAGGTTGATGAATACTAATAATATTTGTAAATGATGAATGATATCATTTCGTCTTATCGACAAGAAAAAAAAAAGTTTTAAATGATGAATGATATCATTTCGTCTTATCGACAAGAAAAAAAAAAGTTTTTATTGTACGTCGAAATATCATTAAAATTAGATTTACAGATATCATAAATATTTTTATTTTTACGTCGACTTCAAGATAATTATAAAAATTATCTAATCTCTAATTTTTTATAACTTCAACGAGTCAATTGAATTAAATAAAAAAAAAAGAAAAAAAATATTATAAAGTTAGTTATATAAAAAATTATAAAAATCATATCTTGTGAATTAAGAAGAAAAAAAAAAAAAATAGAAGAAAAGAAAAGAAAATAAATATGATCTTTATATTTTTTTATAAATTGAAAATAAAATAATTATTTTATGATTTTTATGATACATTATGATACGAATAAATCACATATTATTTTAATTTCTTTTTACTCCATCATTGATTGTCTAAATTCAAATTGTATATTATAATTATTATTGTATTATAATATTAATAATAATTAATTGTAATTTTAATTATTATTGTATTGTAATTTTAATTAAGATTGTATATTTTAAAATGACATTTTAATATACTCATCAATATAATATAATAATATCAAATAATAACAAATATTTTATTTAATTGAGCAATTCATTGATATATATATATATATATATATATATATGTAAATTTAATATGATTACATAGATATGAATATATTTTTCATAATATCCATACTTTTTCCTTCTTCTTACATTTATCATACTAACAGGAAACGAGGCTATCAACGATAGTCATGAATGGAAGGTCGATCAATAAGGAAAAAAATATTGAGATGGTTGAATACGTTTCTACATCGTTAACTACACTACTTGAGTTATTTTTTTTTTTTTTTGCAAAACACTTGAGCCCTCGCTTCCTTTCTTTTTCTTTCTTTTTATATTTCTTCTTGAGTAATTCATGCTCGTCGTCGATTCCAGGAAAAAAAAGTTTATTTTATTTGCTCCTCGAACTTTATCGTATCTCTGGTAGATTGCCAAAAAAAGAATCGAACTCCATTCAAGCGAGATGTTTCACTCGAAAATGTATATTATGATGTAGCGAAAGATGGTATTTATGAAATAAATATTTACAATGAGATATGTTTCCTTCGTGTATTTTTCATTTCTTTTCTTTTTTTTTTTTTTTCGTTAAAAAGAAAAAAAAGGAAAAAAAAAATTCGTATTTAAATTTAACAAATATTAACGTTCGTTAATAAGTTACATTTATGAAATTTATTATTTATAAGTTTTATATATATATATATATATATATATATATACCTTTTTTTTAATGTAATATATATATATGTATAAATAAATTTTATATAATATAAGTTTCATATATTTAACATAATTTATTTATTATATATAAGTTTATATTATATAACTATTATATAACTTTCACGTAATATGATGTACCTTTTTCTTTCCTTATAAGAACAAAAATTAATTTCGCAAGATTATTCAAACTTTAATCGATTAACTTGTGAAATAATTTTATCAAAAAAAAAAAAAAAAAAAAAAATTAAAAAAGTTAAAAACAAATCTTAAAAGTTTACAAATAATTAGATTAATATTTGTACAATATATATGTATGTGAGATATGTATTCGTAATTTAGAAGATACATAATTTAAAAACATTGAAAATATTATACATTATTAGAAATGAAAAATTTTATATCAAAA
>NC_062208.1:1097912-1112912 GCF_912470025.1 Vespa velutina
ATATGAAAGTAAGTTATTTCTTATATTTTATAAATCAAATATAAGTCATATTAAATCGATTATTATCTTAAATTAATTCGTAAGAAAACGTACGAATCCTCGTACGATTAATGCGAAATTACGAATAAGATATATATACATTAAGATATTATAAAAATAACTAATAAAACAATAACTTAGAATTGTTCAACGTGGGAGTCGCCATGACATAAAAATTGTATAACCTATTGTGATTGCTGAGATATGGATATTTCACGTAAATAAAATGATAGAGAAAAATTTCAACTTGTATAATATTCATATAACGATATATTATAGATGTTTTTGATCATTATAAATGTATTATTTTCAAAGGAGAAATATATCTCAAAACTAAGTTAAAATATAATAATATATAAATATATATATATATATATATATATATATATAAATATAATAATTTAATAGTTGAAATAATTATTATATATTATAATATATAATAATTATTTTATATAATATATTATTATTATTATAATATATAATATATTATTAATAATTATTTAAATTATAAAGAATCGTCCGTATAATACTAGAGTATATATACATATATATAAATAATATATATATATATATCGCATTATATAAATATTCATTCATTTAATCATTTAAATACATAAATATCAGACTCACTTTATTCACTAATAACATCGATATATTTGAATAATTAATATCAAGAATAGAAATGAAAATAATAAGAAAGTAAGGTAAATCTATGATGAAAAAAAGAAAACAAAAAAACAAAAAAAAGAGAAAACAGAAGGTCAAGACGGAAAAAAGGTAGACGGTGGAAGATGAAGATGGGGTGGAGAGGAGGAGACGAGGGGGTGGATTAGCAATGGACGCAGTCAAGTGGCGAGTAAACGCTTCGGGCAAGCACGTATCCACGTTAAAGGGACGGGGGCACCATGGAAACCACGTAGCCGAGGTCCCATGCTGCGCTAGGACGCATATATCCTCCGCTATCTAAATAATTATCGCGGCCATTACCATCACGTGGCGTTGTCCGGTGGAGCCAACGACGCTATACGTAGCGCCCCACGTCGTAATACGGGGCCAGGAATATCGTTTGTATGGCAGACGACCACATCCTCCGTCCTCTACCGACACCTCCTCATCCACCATCTCATCCACCATCTCATCCTCCATCTCATCCTCATTCTCCTCGTCACACCTCTTACTTTGTATTAAATATCCGATTGAAATAGAAATCGATCGGATCTACGAACTGATATATGTATTTATATACGTATATATTATATATTTATCTATATTTAATTGAAAAGTAATTGACTTGAACTTGATCAATTCTGAAATAAGCACACGTGTTCAAAAATAAAGACACATTGATCATCTTTATATTATCATTGAATAATGGTAAGAATTTCTTTTTTATTATTTTTTTTTTTTTTTTTATTTATTTATTTACTTTATTTACTTTATTTATTGAATTATTTTCTGTCACGAGATATATCTATATCGATGAGATACTTATATATTTTTATCGATTGATTGATTGTGATTTTTTATTTTTTCATATTAATTCGTGTAATTGATTAGATATACAGATTAGAAATATGAATTAGGATGTGTTCATACAATTAACTAATATTAGAAATATGAATTAGGATGCATTTATATAATTAATATCGTTCGATATTAATATAAATTGTTGATAAATATTTATGATTACTTTTATATATTATATAATACATTAAGCGTCTAATCTGAAATTCACGAACAGATAAATTTAAACGTGAGCTTTGTTTTATTCTTTTACTTTTTTTTTTTATTATTATTATTATTATAAATAATAAAAAAACGCTTCAATCATTAAAAAGAGATACTTCAAATATTAAAGAGAATATGTAAAAAAGAAGAAAATTAATAGACAAGGATTATATAAATTCATTACAATATTATATATACAATTATTATATATTTTATAATTGTCTATCATCGGCTATATTCGACAATCTTCGGGTATCTATAGTTAGCTATCATCGATTATCTTTAATCAACTTCGACAATCATCGGCAATATTCGACTATCCTCGACTACCTCGGTAATATTTAGAAAATTTTTTAAATATGGCGACCTTCGAATACTTTCGGATATCTTCGGCAATTTTCGACGGTCTTCGGATAAGTTCAATAATAGTCTCGATTCAATTAGATTCTATTTTGTTCGATCCTTTTTTGTTTTTGAAATTTCCGTGCCATCGGCATTTAATACGCTTTCACATGTCCACCATTATTACGAATACATTTATACATTTTACATCGATGTGGATCAATTCAACTGGTTTTCATTTAGAAGCACATAAATTCCGACGAAATTACCTCCCCATGGTATATTATAGAGTGACGCTATAATATCGGATACATGTCAAATTCGAATGTTAATGATTGAACAAGGGCCCTATACAAAATACATGTGTAAATAATGTTTTGAAAATGGTTTGACATCAGCTAGAAGATTATATAATAGTGAGTATAGAGTTCCATTTGAAAATATAAACGTAACTTTTACAAGACTCTTCAAGGTCATTGTAAAATGCATTCATTTAAAATATAATATTTCGTTGGATTTTTAACACGTTCCGTGTCAAACCATTTTTGCCTGACTTGTCGTTCAGGCCATTTGATATTTTGACTAAAGGAAAAAATTACTACGTGTATCACCGGTGGTACACATGGCACGGAACGTGTTAAATACTTAACGAAGTAATTCTATATATAAATATAAAATTAATATACTGTTTATAGATATGTATAGGTTTATATATATATATGTATATATTAGGTTGGAAACTATGAAACGGGCGTTTTTGTTTAATTATTTATTTTCATTCAACGCTCGTTTCATAGTTTCCAACCTAATATATACATGTAGATGAGATAAAAACAGTATGAAACAAAAGACAAAAATTATAAAGCTATATCCATATAAAAAAAAATATATATATATATATATATATTTTTTAATATATACATATGTTACGAAATCGTATGATTATGTACGATATGTATGTATACAATAGTACATATAACTCGATAAAGGAAAAGGGACGGGCTACCAATGATTTGTTGTCATTGTTGAATAAAAAGAAATACAATGATACATCTTGAAAAGTTCCAAGTCCCTCTCAATGGCGAATCTCCTCTCAGCATAGTCTCAGACTTCCAACCGTGCCGCGAGACGAGACACCTCTTCTTGAGGGCTTATTGATCGTGGCAGTTATGCCGACATGTGTCGCGATACTTATCGTGTACGTCCTCTACGCATACCGTGCACCCATGTCGCCGTTACGCCACACGCTGATACACCAAAGGGAGAAAGGGTGAAGGAAGAGAGAATTTCTTGAACGTCAAGGTGGTCTCATTTTTCCGCATAACACGGACTAAGAGTTTGAATATTATAGTTCTTTTCGCGAGGGTTTTTAATCTTTTAATGAAATTTCTCTTTTTGTTTCCTTCCTTAACGTTTTGTTACCTTCTTTCTTTTTTCTTTTTTTTTTGTTTTTTTTTTTTCGATTTATTAATATCGTTTTTATTCATTCTTTTTATTTCTATAAAGAAGAGAAAATGGTTGATATATATATATATATATGTTAAAGGAGTGTATAATAAGTAAAAGAAAGAGAAAAAAAAGTAAGATGAAGTGGGATAAATTGTTAAATTAATTAATAAATATTGATATAATTATGAATCAATTCTGATGCTATTTGTGAATAAATTATATATTTTATAATTGGAAATTTTTAAATTGTATCATTTTGCATTACGTTTGTTTGTCAATCTAATGTTTTTTTTTTTTCTTTTTTTTTTCCATAATTCCATAATTAAAACTGAAGTTAGAATTAACTCCATAATTAAAATTTTTAATAATATAAATTATATAAAATAATATATAAATAATTAATCATCAATTATATAAATAATAATATTAATTAAATAAATATTAAAAATAATTATAATATTTCGTATAATTATTGAAAATTAATTGAACATTTTGCTTTACGATCAAGTTGTTCGATTAAAATTCAAATATTAAATCTGATCGAATAAATATAGACAAAAGGATAAATAAATAAGATGTAATCATTAATGTATTAATTTCATAATTAAAATTTCATAAAATTAAAATTAACTCAATAAATAAAGTATTTAGTTTTAATTATAATATCTTGAAAAAATGAATCGAATATTTCGTTTTATGATCAAGTTGTTCGATCTACGTTTAAATATAAAATTTGATCTAATAAATGTAGTGAAAAAAAAAAAGATAGATAAAAAAGAAAAAACAAAAAAAAAAAAAAAAAAAAAAGGAAAAAAAGAAAAAAAATTGTTAATGAATTAATTTCACAATTAAAATATATATAATTGGAATTCATTGTTTTTTTTTTTTTTTTTTTTTTTATAATAAAAATCCGTTTCATTTTAACTATAATATTTTAAAAAATGAATCGAATATTTCGTTTTATGAACAAGTTCTTCGACCTAAGGTCAGATATTAAACTTCGGTGAATAAAAAGAGAAAAAAAAAAGAAAGAGAGAGAGAGAGAGAGAGAGAGAGAGAGAGAGCGAGTAAGATGGAAAGAAGGAAAAAGAAAGGGAAAGAGGGAGAAGAGAGAAGAGCGTAAAGCCCGCGGCAAACATTTTAAAAGAAAGAACTGGCTTCTCGGAGAGTTGGAGGTAGCTCCTACAGGAGCAAAGTATCGGGAGGTAAGCTTCCCTCTCCCGGCTTGAGGGTAAAGGCACCGCCAATTAGCTCGAAATAATGAACGCATTTCGGCTCTTTTGTTTTGCTTCCGTTCGCCGCCTAGCTTAGCTAACGGAGAGAGTGCCCCGAGCGAGAGCGTGGCATCACAATGGAGCAGAGAAAGAGAGAGAGAGAGAGAGAGAGAGAGAGATAGAAAGAAAGAGAGAGAGAGAGAGAGAGAGACTTCGTTTCAGAAATTTACCGCATGGGACGAGCAACGACGAGAGAGACTATTCAGGAACATTACTTGCATAGTAGAGAGAGAAAGAGAGAGAGAGAGGAGAGAGAGAGAGAGAGAGAGAGAAAGGCACATCAACCTCTTTCTCTCCATCTTTTTTATATACCTCGTTACAATTTTATTATAATAATGAAATATAATTTTGTATAATGAAAAAGAAAAGAAAAAGAAGGAAGGAAGGAAGGAAGGAAGGAAGGATGGATGGAAAAAAATAAATTAAAGAAGGAAAGAAAATTAAAGAAGTAATAATAAAATGTAAAAGGTAATATTCGGATTAATAAATTCACTTATAAAATTTATCTTGTATAAATATCACTTATTGAATTATTATGATAATTAGATAATAATTAGATATGTGATAGTAATTAGAAGTATTCGTATTTTCAAATGATTATTTATTTCTTGTGATTTTGATCTTATAACGATATTTTTTTTTTTTTTAATTTCTTTTTCTCTCCCCTTTTTTTCTTTTTTTTTTTTGCAATGGTTTTTTTTATGATGGTCTGAATAAAAAATTGATAAAATTTTAATCACGGAGTATAATTTTGTGTAATAAAAAGTTGAAAATTAAAGATATTCGGATTAATTCTTTTTTTTTTTTTTTTTTTTTTTTTTTTTTGTATAAGTAGAAGGAAAATTGTTTGGGTATAATAAGTATCATTGTAATATGTAATATGATTATAATGTATTGTTATAATTGTGAAACGATTAGAAATATTACTGGATATTAATGATTTTTAATTATTAGAATTAATTGATAAGTATTTATTAACGATTGATTTTATAGTGATCTTTTTTTTTTCCTTATGACAGTTTGTTCATGATGGTCTGAATTTTTTATTAATGGAATTTAATAATGGAATTTTTTTTTTTAATAATGAAATATAATTTTACGTAGTACAAAATTATGAAAGACAGAAAGATATTTGTATAAATTCGATTTTGAATAATAAATAAGAGAAATAATATTTAATTTTAATAAGAAAAAAACAATATTTTGAAATAAACAAGAGAAGAATTATGGGAAAATGATAATGATTATCTGATAAAAATTTAATAAATATTGATAATTAAAAAATATTAGATTTAATAGAAAAGTTTTTATTATTGATTTATCGTACTGGTAATTTTTTTTTCATTTTTTACGACGATTTATCACATCCTAAATATAATATTAATTTACGAAATATAAATTTTACATATTAATGAAAAATAAAGTAATATACACGCAACAATTCGTTCTTCCATTAATCGACAAAGAATTAGAATGAAAATGACGATATTATTCGTATAATCGTTAGAAAATATTTAAACAAACGTTTGATCATCGATTGGTCTTATGATAATCACCATTGATCCATTTTTCTTGTCCTTTGCAATATATAACGTAAAGATCAAAAAAACAAAAAAAAAAAAAAAACAAAACAAAAATAAATAAATAAATAAATAAAATTCACTACAAATAACTAAAAATTCACTATAAATAAATAAAATTTTGTCATTAATACGATCGAAACTGAAGCTAATGCAATTGTATAATTACAATCATATAATTAAAATCAATTACGTAATTGCAATCATATAATTAAAATCAATTGAATAATTAAAATCGCGTCAATGAATAACCATAAAAAAAGAAAGAAAGAAAGAAAGAAAGAAAGGAGGAAGGAAAAAAGAAAAATCAGAAAATTCACGAAGAGGAATGAAAAATAAAAAAAAAAAAAAAAAAAAGAAAAAAAGAAAAAAAGAAAAAAATAAAAGGAAGAACGAAAAATAAAGGAAAAAGAAAAACATCAATCGAAGAATAATTTCAATTCGTAAGATATCAAAAAATTCTTAAGAATGAAATAAAGCTTTTGAAACTTTAAATGTTTTAAAAGGATACCGCATGGAGTGAAGTAAAATCAATCCACCAATGATCGTAGCACGAGGCACGAATATGAGAAAAAAGATGAGAGACGAGCCATCGCGAGTCGAGTGTATGGAATATCTCTCTCTCTCTCTCTCTCTCTCTCTCTCTCTCTCTCTCTCTCTCTCTCGCTCTCTAAAAGATTGAGAAGAAAAGAAAAAAGATGAAGAAGGAGGTTCCGAAGAACACAGGGGTACGGATACGTGGTACGTGTAAGGGTATGGGTAAGGATAAGAGTAAGGGTAAGGGTAAGGGTAAGGGTAAGGGTAAGGGTAAGGGTAAGGGCAAGGGCAAAGGCAAAAAGCAAGCGGCGCGATCGAGTGAGAACGATTCAATCAGGAGCCACATAAATCTCCTACCCGCGGACATCTCAGGTCCAGTATCAACGGTTACCTTATTTCTTTCTTTCTTTCTATCTCTTTTCTTTTTTTTCTCTCTCTCTTTCTTTCTTTCTTTCGAATATATGTATATAGTTGTATATACGTGTATACATATATATATATATATATATATATATATAGCCGATCTTTTTTACTCTTTAGCAGGTATTAATTATGCGTCCAATGAACAACTCGAAAGTCTGCAGCCATTCCACAACCGGTATCAGTATTTTGTGACATTGTTAATTCACGTTCCTTTACTGTGCTACTACCATACACCACCTTATGGTTAACATGTCTTACTCTTTCCAGCGTTGATGTCACTACGTTCTATATAATCAATCGTATCCTTTCTCTCCCTCTTTCTCTCTCACTCTTTTTCTTTTTTTTTTCCTTCCTCCTTCTCTCTCTCTCTCTCTCTCTCTCTCTCTCTCTCTCTCTCTCTCTATATATATATATCTCATTTTGTTTCTTTCAATGTTTAAAAATGAATTTTTCATTCGTCGAGGCGGTGAGAAAATTTAAATAGAATTCTTTTGGTAACGTTTTTCTTTCTTTATTTTTTTTTTCTTTCTTTTTTTTTTTTTTTTTTTTTTTTTTTTTTTTTTATCTAATACCAATTCTTTCTCTTTTTTTCTTTTTTCATCTTTGAAACTCGGAGAGGATAGGGTCGATAAGAGAATTGTCGAAATCATGCTTTAAGATGTTTTTTTCTTTTTCTTTTTCTTTTTTTTTTTTCTTTTTTCTTTTTTCTTTTTTCTTTTTTTGATAATAAATTTGTACTTTCTTCATCTTCCTCAATTTTCTTTTTCACTTTTATTTATTTTTCTTTTCCTTTATTCTTCTTTTCTTAATATTTTATTACGTTACGCATTCTTTTTTTCTATTTGTCGTTCAAAATTTTTTTAGTTGCAATTGTGTTATCATTGAGACAATTAATAAGTTTGAATGAGAATTTTTTTATGACTCTTTTTATGTAAATTTCTTTATCCTGTTTTTTTTTTGTTTTATCTTGTCTTATTATTTTATTTATGTTATCATTGAGACAATTAATAAATTTCTCTCTCTCTCTCTCTCTCTCTCTCTCTCTCTCTCTCTCTGTTTCTTATTCTTTTTTTTTGTTTCTTTATTTCAATAGAAAACTCTTTGACTTAAATCTAAATCGTTCTGTGTCGTCGTTTAAATCGATACGCGTTTAGGGTCACATTAGTCTCGCAAATTAGTTGGATCAATCGCAACCTGTTAGGTCTCGATTTCTCTCTCTTTCTTATTTATTTATTATTTTTTTTTTTTTTTTCATTTATATATAAATGATATCGCGACACGTTCGATCGAAAATATTAAATCTTACTTCTCGATAATGATAATACGCAAGGAAAAAGAAGAAAAAAAAAAAAAAAAAAGAAAAAGAAAAAAAAAGACGAAGAAAAAGAAGAAGAAGAAGAAAAAAAGAAAGGAAAAAAAAAAGGAAAAAGACAAATGCTTATGAAATTAATTGAATTAATCGAAGATTGAATTATTTTATTTTAAGATCTAAGATCTCGTACGTTGGAAAATGTAATGTTGTTGCGTCCAGGGCCTTCGAAATTATTAACACGGCCCTGCTAATGACGTTTTTCCTCCTATTATCATTCTTTTACCCCATTTACTCTCCTTTTTCCATTTAATCTTTCTCCTTTAAATATTTTCTTTCCTGTAAATATTTTCTTTCCTTTATCGCTTTTTGCTTTTGGTTTTGATTTTCATTTTTTTTATTTATATATTTTTTTAAATCATCATCATCATCATCATCATCATCATCATCATCATCATCATCATCATCATCATCATCATCATCATCATCATCATCATTATTATTATTATTTAGAGTTCTTTTCTAAGTCGAAAGACACCGACAGCGAACGACATTCGTTTTATTTCTCATTCACGAGCAAACCGACAAAAAGACATCGTTCGTCTGCAATCGGAGTTCTATTTCTTTCTTTCTTTCTTTTTTTGTCTCTCTCTCTCTATCTCTCTCTCTCTCCCCATTTCTATCTTTCTCTCTTTTTATCTTATCTACAAATACGATATATGTGAGCCGTTAATTTTAAAAGTAGGGCAAATCTATTTTGTGAAAAAAAAAAAAAAAAAAAAAAAAAAAAAAAAAAAAAAAAAAAAAAAAAAAAGAAAAATTGGTTAAAGCTAATTCTTAATATAAATTAATATGAAATTTATGGATTTCGATCGATTCACAATAAATATCTTTTAATAATATCAATATAAATTTGTCACTGATAATTTATTTCAACAATGATATTTATCGTGAATTGATTTTAAAAAGTGAGACAAGTCAACTTACAAAATGTTTGATGATATCAAAAACTTACAAAAACGAATAACGACTGCATGAAATTTTTAAATGCGATAATTAGGATTATTATTAAAGAAAAATATAATGATACCATGGATTTATTATACTACCATCTATTCCGATCATTATACCAATCAAATACTTTAAAAATCTCCATCGTACAAACTAAGAAATATAAAATTCTATCTTATAAAATTAAATTTATTTTTTTTTTTTTTTACTTTATTGTAGCCTTTCGAAAGAAGCAAGAAATGTTGAAATAAAATAAATAAGTAAATAAATGAAATATTCAATTTATTTTTTATTTTTTATTTATTTTTTTTTTTTTTTTGGTTATTATAATTTAATCCCATTTAATGAAAATCAACGTTTTCAATAAATCATTGCTTTTGAAAGTGAGATAGGTTGGCGTATATCAAAATCATGATCTTTTTTTCACATAACACGAATAATTATTACGGTGTATTAAATTTATATGAAAATAAGATCACGAAAAAATAGAAAATATGTCTATTACTACTTACCAATATATTTTTAAATCCATTCAAATGCAAATCATTAAATATCTAACAATAACATTAAATGAACTTGATCCATTTTCAAAATCAACGACTCATATATATATATATATATATTTTTTTTTTTTATTATTTAAAGAGCAAGAAACGGATAGAAATTTTTATATTGAAGAAAATGATATCAACTTTATCGAGAATACAATTTTTGATATTTAAATTTAACCCTAGACTTAACTTTGACCTCAATTGAAAATAAATTGATGCATTGCGTGATTCGTGAATTTTTCTTTTTTTTTTCTCTCTTTGTAATGACGTAATTCAAAATGCGTTTTCAAATCAAATGATCATTATTACCGAGGCTTTGAAGGACTTTTTATACAGTACTTCTTTTTTTTTTAGGGTCAAAATTATTCATCTCGTATAAATGAGAAGTTAGGTTCAAAGTGCTTGAGATTGTAGAGCACACCGAGTGAACAACTTGAAATTATATAGACGTATGTACGACTTAGGATTAAAAAAACGTCTCTTCGAAAATGTTTCTTCGTTAAATCGTTGTACGATAAAACGGGCTTGAATAAAAGTTTCCAAAAACGAGCAAAAATCATTTCGAATTATCTTCATAATCGATCGCTCTTTTTTGTAATTGTTTTTCTTCTTTTCTTTTTCTTTACAATTTTTTTCTTTTTTTTTTTTTTTACTATATATAATTTTCATCACAAGATTACGAAATAAGAAATAAGAATGATCGTATACGTTACATGTAATCATGTAATATATCTATGAAGATTATGAAATCAGCGAGAAAGAAAGAGAAAGAGAAAAAGAAGAAGAAAAAGAAAAGAAAACAAAAATAATTAATTAATTATTTAATTCTTTTTTTTTTTTCTTTCTTTTTTTTTCTTTACTGTAAAACCATAATGAATGATTTCTCATTATCATTTCTAATCGTCATACGATCGAACAAAACAAAAATGTTAATCGTGATAAATTCTAATATCGCATTTATAAATCATAAATTATTCATTCATAATCAAGAAAGACGATTCAAGTGATTAATAATTAATAATTGATAATACGTAATATATTAATAATGAAAAAAATCGATAAGATCGTATCAATAATTAATATCATAAATAATTAATAACTTTGATTTAACGTAAATTCGTTACATTAAATATAATATCTAAGTTCCAAGATGTTAGAAAAATTCGATCGATCGAACGACATCAAATCTCATATCATAAATCATTATTAAATGTTCCTTTCGATGCGAAAAATGACATTGAAGAATTACGTGCGACTAGATCTACGTAAACGGAGGAAGAAAAAATTTTTATTTAAATTCGAAAAAAAAAAAAAAAAAAAAAAAAAAAAAAAAAAAAAAAAAAGAAAAAAAAAAGGAAAGAAAGAAAGAAAGAACAAATCAACGAGAAAGATAAAACAAAACAAAACAAAACAAAACAAAAAAAATTAAAATAAAAGAGACCACCATGCTTCGTTGAAAGTGTCGTTCCTCCACTTAACGGCGCTTTCACGTCCGTAATTCATTCCGATCTCGAGGAGGTCGAATAGTCCAGGCAAGGGGCCCTTTTTCGGGAATGATTGATTCAATTGCATCCGCGTGCCACTCTCGTACGGGACGATCTCTCTCTCTCTCTCTCTCTCTCTCTCTCTCTCTCTCTCTCTTTTCATCTCGTTTGAACGGACCGCCTCTCGAAAGGACCCTGCTAACCCCATTATTATTTCCAGCTCTTGCTTGCGGCCCGTGTTTTTAGTCTCGTGGTGGGACGTAGCCGGCATAAACGCCGTTTAAATAAATGGTACTTTTAAACCGATATATTATGTGCCCGCTCGACTATGTTCTCTATCTTTTACTATCTCTCTCTTTCTCTCTCCCTCTCTCTCTCTCTCTCTATCTCTCTCTCTGTCCCTCTTTCTCTTTCTCTCTTTCTCTGACACATACACTTTGTCTCTTATTCGTTCTAGCCCTATCTCTCCCTCTCTCTGTCTCTCTCTCTCTCTCTCTCTCTCTCTCTCTCTCTTTTTCTCTATCTCTCTTTCATTTACTCTCTCATGTCATGAAAGTGATGGACTACCGAGAGTGCACGTATGCACTCTTCGTGTGCATCAACGAGGGCTCGAGGACAGAAAGAGAAAGAGAGAGAGAGAGAGAGAGAGAAAGAGAGAAAGAGATAGATAGAGAACGAGAGAGAAAAAGAGAGAGAGAGAGAGAGAGAGAGGGATAATGTTTCAGGACGAGAGTGGATGTTTTGACAGCAAGTCTCGCTAATCGGCCTTTCCACTTTACTCTGACTCCTCCCGAACCCTCGAAACTCCCCATCCTCGTCCCTCTCGTTGCACCCTTCCTCCTTCACCCACCCGCACGTCCGCACTCAATTCTTCCTCTACTTCCACTCATCCCACTTTATCTACTACTATTTCTATCATTAAAGTTCTAATTATACAAAATTTACAAAATGCGAAGATAGACAAGTGTAACATTAAAAATGTTCATGTATTAATCAGTATAATTGTTTACAACTGACGAATGCGCCTTCACGATTTTGTTTTTATAAATTGTAACGTGAATAAAATTGTAACGAAAACATTTGCCATTCGCATATATATATATATATATATTTTGACAAGTATGAAACAATATATCACGAGTTTTGATTAAATTGAAAGATTAATGATTTTTAGCTTTTCTTATGAAAGAACACTATGTATTTTTTTTTAATTAATTAGATATTGTACTCTAATCGATTATCTTTACATGGAAAAAAAATTATTCAACAAGTATTTGCCTAAAGTTAATAATTAACAAAATATTAGACTGCATCAAGAGCCTGCATAGTTTTAAATGTAAACTACTTTTAAAAGGCAATGAAAAAAGGAAAAAAGAAAAAAAAAAAAAAAAAAAAAAAAAAAAAAAAAGAAAAAAAAAAGAGACATAAAACAATCTTACAATAAGTTTAGTTAACACTTTGCTTTAAGGCTGCTGTTTATTGAAAACAAAAAATTAATTCGTAATAACAATAAAAGAAAAAAAAAAAAAGAAAATAATAATAGTCTACTTGATACAAAAAAATATTTTCGAAGTGTCAGCCATTTTCTTCTACGAACAAATTCGTTGGAAATTAAATATTAGATATAGCCGTGACGTTTAAGATTACAATCGGAGAAAGGGGGAGGGGGTAGGAGAAGGGGGATAGGGGAGGAAATGGGGAAATATTTCTCGTATCTGTATAAAGTTAACAATCGCTTATTATTTGCCATACGTACATACACCTATATACTCCATGGATTTACGTGGATTTATATATACACATGTGACAATTTATATAACGCGAGTAGTCGAACGTCGTGCAGCAACGTGTGGTGAGGTTTATAGTAGATGGGGAGGGGGGAAGGAAGGGAGGGAGGGAGGGAGGACAGGAAGGATTCGTTTAGTCCTCTCTGTTAATGCTACGCAAATATTGAATTTTCGCTTTGGTCTGCTCGTTGACGGAGAACGTACACGGTGGTGTTAACGAATTAAGTTTTAGTTGCAAGAAGATATTTTCTTTGGACTATTTAATCGGATTGGTCGGTGAGTTTGTTGTGTTTCGTTTTTGATAATATTCTTTTCTTCTTTTCCTTTTCTTTTTTCTTTCTTTATAAATTTTTTCTTTTTTCTTTTTTCTTTTTTTTTTTTGTTTTCGTATTCTTTATTTTTTCTCTCTCTTTTTCTATTTTTTCTATTTTTGTCGTTAAACGTTTAAGAAAGATCAAAGGGATTACAAGTGATGAACGTGATCTGTCGAAGAGACGATTTATAATGGAATTTTTTATTTTATAAAATATAAATTTTATTTTATAAAAAAAAAAAAAAATGAAATAAAAAAAAAAATTTGAACATTTCGAGTTCGTAAACGTCCCATTGGAAAATTGGATTTTATATTGGACACATGAAATCAGGATATTTTTTCTTTGTTTCTTTTTCCATTTTTTTTTTCACGATTAAAAATAGATAAAAATAGATAAACGTAAATATTTCTTTTTCTTCTAAGTTTTATATTAGATCATTTGAGTTTTATTATTATTTCGAATTGAAATATTATACCTGATAAAATCGGAGAAGAAAATTTTTATTTATCTTAATTATTAATTTTGTAATTTTATCGTCAATTAATTATTAATTTTTATTTAACTTATATTCAATGACTGATAATTTTGCAAATAGTTTTATAAAACGTTAGATTTAAATGGAATGCATAAAATCAAGAAATTTATGTATTTATGATGATAAAAATTCTTTGAAATTTTTCGTGAATGTTTTTCTTTTATTTCTTTTTTCTTTTCTCTCTCTCTCTCTCTCTCTCTCTCTCTCTCTCTCTCTCTCTCTTTTCTTTTCCTTTGAAGATCTTTAATATCATTTCATTATAATAGCAATCATTTTTTATTTCCATAATTATTTTAAATTGAAATATTATAAAAATAGTAGGATAGAATTTTCAATTATGTCAGTTTACTCTTTTATCGCGTGACGAGAGTTTTGAAATTAAAAATCTTATAATAACTCGAATCTCTTCTATTATTATCTCTTTTCTTTTTCCTTTTTTTCTTTTGAAGAGAATATAAAATTTTATACGTATATATGTACTTATGTGAATACCCATTATTTTTTAATATTCATTTCACGAATTTATCAATTATATAACACATACACACACACACACACACACATTCAATTCTTATTAAATATCTGTATTTATGCATGTAAACAATCTTCAAAATGTCACAAAAAAAAATATATACCT
>NC_062208.1:1117912-1132622 GCF_912470025.1 Vespa velutina
AAAGAGAAAGAGAGAGAGAGAGAGAGAGAGAGAGAGAGAGGGGGAAGGACATTTAAAGGAAGACGTCTGAAGGCAGTCGAAGCGCGGAATCGCTAATTGGCCAGTGCTCCTTCGTGCTGGTACGTTGAGATACTCAGACGAAGTATGCCGTCATCCTCGACGTTTTTGTCTCTGCCAGTTTGCGGGAGGGAGATAGAGTGAAAGAGAGAACGTCAACGAAGAAGACGAAGAAGACGAAGAAGAAGTCCAGGGTAGTTCATCACCGAGCGAATTGGCGGTGTAGCGGTCATAGCGTGAATCCCAATCGTTCCATCACTGCTAAGAGCTCTCGATGTTCCTCTCACCTCTCTAGAGTTAACCTCTCCTTTTCCTTTCTCTCTCTCTTTCTTTCTTTCTCTCTCTCTCGCTCTCTCTCTCTCTCATGCACCAGGCCACCCTTTTAATTCTCAGCAAAGAGACACCCTCTTTTCCAGAAAGATCTTCCTAGTCTTTCAAAAAAAGAAAAAAGAAAAAGAAAAAAGAAGAAAAAGAAAAAGAAGTGTCATACCTATATACATCTACGTATGTATGTATATAATTGTGACTAACTCTTAAAGATACAGATAGAAGTCTGTGTGTTCAAGAAAGGAAGAGAAGAAGAGAGAAAGAGAGAGAGAAAGAGAGAAGGAAAGGACAGGGTACTTAATGGCGACGATTACTCAGCGGATCGAATGGGCCACGGCCTCGTGCCCGATGTCATCCGTAACGAAATACCAAAATAACGTCACCAATAAATATACCAAGCGTGGTTGTAACTCGGTAAGAGGGAACGAAGCCACTCCTCTTCTCTCTTCTCTTCTCTTCTCTTCTCTTCTCTTCTCTTCTCTGTTCTGCTTTGCTCTGCTCTTTTCATTTTTCTTCTCTTCTCTTCTCTTCTCTTCTCTTTCACTCATACGCACACTGCTTCCGTGGATCCTCTCATTCGAATCGTCGGATGCCGGCCCGTCTGACGAACGACTCCAGAATTAACCGAATCGTTGCTGCCCAACTACGACGACGACTATACGTCGTCGTGACTCTCCATACCTCGGATTACTTTGCTTTTTGAGGGAATTCGTCGACGGGAAGGGAAGTTCATTTATTTCTTTTCTTTTCTTTTTCTTTTTTTTTTTTTTTTCTTTTTTCTTCTTCTTATTTCTTTTTGCTTCTTTTCTTCTTTCATTCCCTTTCTTTAATCGATAAACACGAGTTTGAATGTAATTCGTTTAAATTGATAAATATTTTTAATCGTTATCCGATCGAATTTCTATTTAGTTTTGTTTTGTAGAATAATTGGGATCGGAGGGGGAAGGAGGTTTTTTAGTTTCTTTTTTTCTTTTTTTTTTTTTTTTTTTTTAATTTTTTTGGCTTTTTTCTTGTCTACCGATAAACACGAATGAATATAAATAATTATTGTTCGTTTAGATTGATAAATATTTTTAATCGTTATCCGATTAAATTTCTATTTAATTTTGTTTTGTATTTTGGAGGGGGGGGGAAACGAGATTTTTTAATTTCTTTTTTTTTCCTCAATAAACATGAACGAATGTAATCATTATTCATTTAGATTGATAAATGTTTTTAATCGTTATCCGATCGAATTTCTTTATAGTTTTGTTTTGTTGTAGAATAATCGAGGAAGAGATGGGGGGAAAAATGCAAAGTCCAAATGAATTATATTTTTTTTTTGATAATTTATACGTCGTGTTATATCGTAGATACGTTGATAAATATATAGTAGATTTGTTACGGTTCATATGTTACAGCATATCTTTCTTTCTTGATGTATTTTTCTTTCTTTATTGTATTTATTGTAATTTTTTTTTTTTTTTTTTTTTTATTATATTTATTATATCTCTCGGGATTTTAATTTTATTCAATAATATTTAAATATTATTACGTATATAATATTTCCATTTATTATGATTATAATTCTTTTTCTTTAATATTAATTTCATAAACTTTAATAAAAAACATTAAATATCATAATCAAAGAAGTTATTGTAAAAATCATAAATATAAGTAAAGAAGATTGTAGATATTGAGAATTCGATAAAAAAAAATTTCGACCTTATTCGTTGACTCATCCAATTTACACATACATATACACAAACATAAACACAAACGCATACGCACTTACACATATATTTATGTTTATTCATATATTTTTATTCCAAGATTAATCAGTTTTAAAAGAAGAGCGTATAAAGTCCTTTTCAATTTTTCTTTTTTTGTCTTTTTTATACAAATAATTTCATTCCAATTTATATATATATATATATATATATATATATATATATATTTTTTTTTTTCTATTTATGTTTTTTATTGGATGATTATTTAATAGCAAAGAAAAATGATGTGTCGATGTATCGATTGAAATTGTCGAAATGCAACAGTTTGTTTCCTTATGGAACGTATACGATATTCGAATAGCCATGAAGAGAAACAGAAGGAGATGGAGGAGAAGAGAACGATGGGACTCCGATGAACATAAATTACCGAGACGCGGCTTCTCTCAGCCGAGGGGAAGTGAGTTATTTGCGTGTGACTGATGGACGCGCCAGCTGAGGAAAGCGATTGGGTAAACAGCCGTGCGCGCGCGCGCGCGCGCACGTGCACGCGTACACAATACCATTACCCTATTGCTCTTATCTCATCGATAAACGATAATCGTTATAAACAACCAGTTTGACAGTTCGATATAATTCGATTTTTTTTCTTCTTCTTCTTCTTTATTTTTTCGTTTTTTAAAATTAACATCAATTTATTCGATAAGTTTTTCTTTCCTTTTTATATTAATAACGTCGATATTATTAAAGATTTTTCTTTTACCATCTTATTTCTTCTTATTTTCTTCCAATCATAATTCTCGTAATTCAATTCTTTCTTCCTTCTTTCTATCTTCGTTTTTTCTTTTTTTTTTTTTTAGTTCAATGACAAAAAAATTTTGTTTTTTCTTTTCTTTTCTTTTCTTTTCTTTTTTTTTTATATTAATTTCAAATTAAAATTAATAGATTAAAAGCTATGTTAATTATTATACAGTATAATATAGATATGCATGATGATTTTTAATTAAATTACAAATTTATATTATCTATTTAATTTCAACGTATTTTTAATTTGTTACGACAATATTAAGTTTCATCAAAAGAAGTTTAATTGTTACATCATATTAAAATTTCAAAATTTTTTTGATAAATATTAATTATATTATATGAGTTTCACTTTTGATATAAATTTGTAATAATACAAATTTATGGTATATGTATTTAGAATTTTTAATTATTAAATTACAAATCTATATTATAATAGAATTTATGCAAAACTGTTGTAGAAATTGTTGTATGAATTTTATAGAAATCTATAACAGTACAATATAAATTTTGGATTTTTATAAATTTTGATATATTCCTATACATATTAATAATTGTAAATTTTTATACAGTTATATTGCAAATTTATATGATTATAAATTTTCAAAAATACCACACGCTCTCTATTTATTCGAATAATTAATTTATTATACTATACTATATATATATATATATATATATATATATATATATATATATATATATATATATGTGCATGTGTATATATATACCCTACATACATACATACATACATACATAAGTGTACGATTTGAGAAAGTTAAATAGAAATTTATAAATATTATACAATTACGATACAAGTATATAAATTAAATAAAAAAGATTATTATTATTAAAAAAAAAAAAAAAAGAAAAAAAATCATATTTTCAAAAATATTTCTTTTTATTTTGTATTTATTTTCAAAAATAAAAAATTGAGTTGAACCTTTCAGTTATATCGATCATTATACTGGGTGAGTCAGCTAAATCTAAAATAATAATAAAAAACAAAAAAAGAAAAAAAAAAAAAACTCATAATTGCTTGCAACGGTACAAAAAAAATGTCGAAGTAAGAAAGTATTCCCTTCGAAAGAATAAATATTGCAACGAAGAAGAATTTTTTTGTCGAGGTTACATTTTTCGAGATTTTAAAATTATCGAAGAATTTTGTTTTTCTTTTACACGTGTAACATATACTTCTCATTATCGTAAAACAATAGTCATTGTGTCATTAAAATAAATTCAACGATCTATAATGAATATAAATATATACATGAGAAAGAAAAAGAAAAAAAAAAATCACATAAATTACTCGAAGGCTTTTTTTTTAAAAACAAATTTTTTTTTCTAATACCATTACAAGCAATAAAAATTAAAAAATTTTTCCGATGTTTCCAATTTAAACCGACTTATCGGATATATATATATATATATATATATATATATATATATATATATATGAATTGAAAATTCTATGGTAGTAGAAACATTAAACGATAGTTTCTAATTATCATGAAAATGAGCATGAAAGTATGATGGTAATTCGATAAGATCTAGTTCGACGATAGTAATTATCTCTAAATGATGCGGATCAATAAATTTATTTAGGTATAGTTATAAATACCAAATGGGATTTATGGTTATCACCATTAATTCCATTACTCTAGTTAATACCCGATCCAACGATGTCAATGACACCGAGAAACGTTTGAAAAGTACTGAACGGAGGAGTTAGGTTTGGTTTATGAGTTACGTTAGTCATCTGCGCGTTAAGTTTTCTTTGAGAGAAAGAGAGAAAGAGAGAGAGAAAGAGAGAAAGAGGGAGAGTTGATACGAGAGCGATAAAACGTAGCCGTATCTACTTTATGGGTTTCTAAGGGATTTGCACGGAGGAAGTTGTTAACGAGAGTATACCAGTGCCGTACACTATCATCGTATTGAAGCTTATGTTCGGACTGTGTCTCTCGTATGTCGGCTTTTCGTTTAAGGATCGTCGTAAACGACGATTTTGGAAATTATCATTAATATCATACGAACATAGAAATGAGACGGGTCGACTGACTGCTTTCTATAAAAAAAAAAAAAAAAAAATTTCCTTTAATTTAATTAAATATCTTAATGCCGTGAAAAAGAAATGGTGAAAAAAATTCGATGATTTTTAAACGTAGTAAGGAAGAAGAAAAAGAAAAAAAAAAAAGAAGAAAAGAAAAGAAAAGAAAATTGTATCGAAGAATATATAAGAATTATTATAGATATATCATAGTGTTATTATAGTTACATTATAATTATTGTCTTGAGATTGAAAGAATTAATTAATATTTAATGATGTTTTAAAATTATGAATTTTTTTTTTTCTTTTGTCTTATTTTAAATATTAGAAATTATTGAAATGATTTTATTCGTAATTAGAATTGAATTTATTCGAGATAAAAGAAAAGGATTGAAGAATTAATTAGTATTTAATAATGTTTTAAAATTATGAATTTTTTTTTTTTCTTTCTTCTTATTTTAAATATTAGAAATTATTGAAATGATTTTATTCGTAATTAGAATTGAATTTATTCGAGATAAAAGAAAACGATTATAATAATTAACTATGTTATAATAATTTATTAATTTCGTTTATATATGTATGTAGCGTATTTAGATATAAGAAAGATTCGTCAAAATTTCACGAATTTCACAAACACGCACACAGACACGCGGGCGCACAAACACATATACATACACATGAAAAAAAAAAAAAAAAAAAAAAAAAAAAGAAAGAAAGAAAGGTTACAATATATATCTAAGAAATTTATTTTCTATTAATCATTCTAATTTTCACATTCTGATTTTTTCGATTCATATATACAGTAATATCTAAATATTTTCAATAATCTCAATAAATAAAAATATCCCAAATATATCATATAATTTTTATTAACTGATAATTCCACTCGGATAATTAACTTTCATCTCACGAATATTTATTTATAAATAAATATTTATATACATAGATTTTTTTTTTTTTTTTTTTTTTTTTTTTTTTTTTTTCATAAATAAAAATGTGATCTCCATCAGGGTTCAGGATTCGACAATTAGAAAAGAAAAACAAAAAAGAGAAGAAAAAAAATTAGATAGCGCATCTAAGCAAATTCTAAATAAATCCAAATTCTGTTCAATCGATCGTTCGCAATAAGAACGTAACAAATATCGTTCTGATTTAGTATATAAAAGAAAAAAATAAAAAACAAAATCAAAAAAAAAAAAAAAAAAAAAAAAAAAAAAAAAATAAAATAAAATAAAAGAACGTTCGCGACGATAAAATGCTATATGTTTGAAAAAGATATTTTCTATCTAGTTAATTAATGACATCGTCTTATCAATTAACACGTGAACGACGAACGTGAAACTTGAAATTTTTTAACCAATTAAAATTTTCTTTTTCTTCGATTATTTTCATTAATATATAAACGACCAATGTAAACCATGAAATAAATAAAATATATACTTTCACTTTTTTCCTTCTCGACAGGATAGAAAAATCTTTATGTATGTATGAATGTATGCTGACCAATCAACCGATGTTCAATTCGAATTCAAAACGAGTATATAAATAATATACTTGACGTTTATTGGATTGTTAATTAAAAGCAAAATTGTCGTAGAGAGAACTCGATCCTTATTTAACGGGAAATAAAATCGAGTACTGTTTGTTCTTTTTTTTTTTTTTTCTCTCTCTTTTTCTTCTTTTCTTTTGTTTCATAATTTTTTCCTTTTCTTTTCTTAATATTCTTTCTTTTTCTTCTTTTTCTTCTTGTTTTTTCTCTTTCTTTTTTCGTTTCTTTTCTATTTCTTTCCTTTTCCCTTTTCTTTTCTTTTTCAAAAATTATACGCGAGATTACTCTAGAGATAACGAGGCCATTAATTAGTTTCGTTTCGTTAAAGCGACGCTTGAAATCTTGTCGTTGCACTGCTCGGAAGGGGGCACGAGAGAGAGAGAGAGAGAGAGAGAGAGAGAGAGAGAGAGAGAGAGAGAGAGTGAGAGAGAGAGAGAGAGAGAGTGAGAGTGAGAGAGAGTGAGAGTGAGAGAGAAAGAAAGAGAGAAAGAGTGAGAGAGAGTGAGAAAGAGAGAGAAAGAGAGAGAGAGAGAGAGAGAGAGAGAAAGGATAGGATCGTGGAATTAAGCAAAATAATTAGACAAATTAGGACAGGCGGCAGGGGTGGCTGACTAAGGGAATCATTTATCATTCGGATCCGCTATTAATTCCTCGTTAATTCCTCCTTTCCTCGTCAAGCAAGATAAACGAGTGGCTCTGCTTTCGCCTAACGTTGGTACTATCGTGCATCTTTCTCTCTCTTTCTCTCTCTATTTCTCTCTCTCTCTCTCTCTCTCTCTCTCTCTCTCTATGAGAAGAACGAAAAGGAGAAATAGTAAAAAAAAAGAAAAAAATTAAAAAGAAAAAAGAAAACAAAAATAAACATAAAACAAAACAAAACAAAAAATGAAGAAATAAGACAACGAGAGAATATGCTGAGAGAGGAGAAGTAAAAGTTTTCTCTTTTCTTCGTTTAATCTTTTTTTTTTGTTCCAATTCTTTTTTTTCCCTATTTTCTTTTTCATTTTTATTTTTTTGAAACATCATCTCTCGATTAGCACGATCATAAAGGTAAAACAAAAAAATTATGAGCTTCGATGCGAACGAGGACGTATTTTTAACTTTGAAAATAATAATAATAATAATAATAATAATAATAATAATAATAATAATAATAATATAAAAAAAAAAATTGTCGCTAATTCGAAATCATAACAGAATATGTTACGTATGTATTTGTATACATAAATGTGATATTGGTTTTACATACACTAGTTTTCTTTCGCTTTTTTTTTTTTTTTGGGTTTTTTCCTTTTCGATATAAAAGATAATTACCAAAAAAAAAAAAAAAAAAAAAAAAAGAAAAAAAAAGAAATATATATATATATATATAATCAATAATTACGTTTACGTATGTTTTTACGTACATAATTTTTTTCTTTCCTTTTTCTTGTTCTTTTTCTTCTTTTTTTTTTCTTTTTTTTTTTTTTTTTTTTAATCACATATAAATACGCAAAATCTCAAGCGTTTAGAATTTTTCTTACTTTATATTTAATCCTTTACTTTTTTCATTTTCCTTAATTCTTTTATGTTCCATTTTTATATTTCATTTTTATATTCAATTTTTATGTTTAAATAGATAACAAGAGATATATGATAAGGGGTCTTCTTTAAAAATGTCCTTTGAAAACAAATTTCTTCTTTCTTCTTTTTTTCTTTTTTTTTTTTTTCGAATAATTTCATACAACCAAAATTGAAAATTTAGTTGGTAAGGATAACTCGAAGTAACGAGGAAAATTATCTTTATGAGGAATAATTAAAAAAGAAGAGAAAAAAGAAAAGAAAGAAAAAAAGGAGAAAAAGAAAAAGAAAAAAAAAACTATCGTTCCTATCTTAAAATCGACGTTGTCCACGTTTTTCCAAGAAACTCGAACAACTCGAGATTTTCTTTCTTCTTTTTAATTATTATTATTATCATTATTATTATTATTATTATCTCGAAGAAAAAGAGCGAAGTAAGTAACCAAGTAAATAAGTAAGTAAGTAAGTAAGTAAGTAAGTAAGTAAGTGACTGAGTACTTAACGAGATTCTATCTCTTCCTACTTAAGCAAGGACATCCATGGGATTATCATTGGAAGACCATGCCATGTAACGACATATACAAGCTATATATATATATATATACTCAAGAACTCTGTGGATGTTCATTTTGTTTTCTTCCTTTTCTCCTTCCGTTTTATTCTGCTTATTTTTTCCTTATTTTTCTTTTTCATTTTTCTGTACCATTATTATTATTATTATTATTTTTTTTTTATCTCTTTTTCATTCGAAGTCACTCTCATGGGGGTCGGCAAAACATCAAGGCTTTTCTCTCTCTCTCTCTATCTCTCTCAAAAGAAATAGATAGATAGATAGGTAGATAGATAGATAGAGATAGAGATAGAGATAGAAAGAGAGAGAAAGAGAGTGGCCACGAGTCTCTCTTTGAAATTCCCCCTCCCCCTTTACCCATCCATCATCATACGATATTACGATGGCCCTCGCCGAGAGAGAATCGGGCGTCCCGTCGAGAGCCACTCGAGAATGTGTTTGAGAACGCGGGGGCTCGCTTTTCTCTCTCGGAGCTTAAAACAAACAGCTCTCGCCCGTGCCATCGATGGCATAATAACCACCTGTGTACTTATCTCTCTCTCTCTCTTCCTTGCTCTCTCTCTCTCTCTCTCTCTTGCTCTTTCTATCTGTCTGTCTGTTTGTCTCTCTCTCTCTCTCTCTCTCTCTCTCTCTTGCTCCTTCTATCTCTTTCTCTTTTACTCTTTCTCTTTTGCTTTTTTTCTCTCTTTCTCTCTTGTACTTTCCCTTTTGCTCTTTCTCTCTCTCTCTCTCTCTCTCTCTCTCTCTCTCGCTTCTCTCTATCTTATTTCCTCTAAAATATCTTAACGCCATAAGAGTAGAATTCAACTCAACACGAATTCTTCTATCCTCCTTCCTCTTTGTGTCATGACTCACCCACCGAAGAATACGTCTTTATTTCTTAGACTTTGTGTTTTATCTTTTTTCTTTTTTCTTCTTCTTCTTGTTTTTTTTTATGACGGTGCTGCTAACATCGAAAGATCGTAGTAAAAGAATAAAAAGAAAAGAAAAGAGAAGAAAAGAAAAGATTAAGGTGAGAACAAATTTGATTGCTTCTTTATACCTGCAATTGTTATGTTTCTAATATTCTTAATAGCGATAATGCATTATCACAAAGAAAGATATATATATATATATATATAGAAAAAAAAAAAAAGAACTTAGAAACTCAAATATCTTGATCATTTTTATTATCTATAGGTATTTATAAATATTTCGATGTTTAAAATGTCGACGTTTCGAGGAGATTTTTGTTTTTTTTTTTTTATATTTAATGAGATTTTTTTTGTTTTTTTATTTTTTTTTTTTTAATAGTTAAAGTATAGAAGAAATATAATGTTTCTCGTTTAAATTAGGTAGACTTATTTGGACTAATTCAAAATTTCTATGTAATTTGTCATATATATATATATATATATATATATATATATATATATATATTTGCATATATTTATGTATATATATATATGCGAGGTGTTACGTTCATTAATATCTTCGATCTTATCGATATAATTTCATATTTTAAATCCTTAATATTTTCATTGGTTTCGATGATATCAAGAGCATGGAATAATTTTTTTTTTTTTGCCAAGATACGATAAGCACGATACATTTTTTAAATTAGTTTTTGCATTCGAATATATTTCTGTGCGATGTCAAAATAATAAAGAGATATTTAAAGATATTTAAACATGTAAGATGAGATAATCTATACATGTTCACTTATATATATATATATATATATAAATATACACACATATACACACACATACACATATACACATACACATACTCATACATATAGTCATAAACAATTTTATTTACCAATATATTTGTATGATAAGAAACAATGAAAATATTTCAAAGATGATCAATTAAAATCGGACAATTTTATCTATGTATACACGTACATACACATACATACATACGTACGTACGTACATACACATACACGTACTCATACATATAGTCATAAAGAATTTTATTTATTAATATATTTGTATGATAAGAAACAATGAAAATATTTCAAAGATGATCAATTAAAATCGGACAATTTTATCTATGTATACACGTACATATACATACATACATACGTACGTACGTACATACACATACACGTACCCATACATATAGTCATAAAGAATTTTATTTATTAATATATTTGTATGATAAGAAACAATGAAAATATTTCAAAGATGATCAATTAAAATCGGACAATTTTGTTTATGTATACACGTACATATACATACATACATACGTACGTACGTACATACACATACAAATAAATACATACATATATATATATATATATATATATACATATGAATATATACATATATATAGGTATGTACGTGTATGCATATGTCAGAATCGCGATGTGCCGTAGCGAGCAATGATACGGCTCGTTGGCGCTGTCAGCGAAGCGCTATCTTCACGCTCAGAAAGCTCGCGCGCGTCAACCACGTCGAAAAGATGCAATGTGCCGCCTTTAGTCCGGAATATTTATTAAGCTTGCTTCGAACCGTCGACAGTTACAACGTGGAGATTGTCTTTATGCGATCCTATGGTCGCGGCAGCCGGCCGACAGCCTCGTAGATTATTCCTAACTCTCGCGTAGTAACACGGATGTGAGAGAAAGAGAGAAAGAAAGAGAGAAAGAGAGAGAAGAAAATACATTCGAACGAAGCTTTCTCCGATTCGAGCTTTCTTTTTCTTTTTTCTATTTTGTTTCCTTTTTCTCGTTCCAAAAATCCAATTCGAACTTGTCCCTCGTGTTTTTTTTTTTTCTTTTTTTTTTTTTTTTTTGATTTTATTTCTCTCTCTTTTTTCTTATTTTATTTTTCTTTTTCTTTTTTACGATTTCATTTAGAAACACGATTCATTCCACGTGAAAATCTTCTTCGTTATGAAAATTATTTTATTTGAGACAAATTATAGTTATATCTAAATTGAGCTCGATTCGAAATATCCACGTTGAAACGTGTCATAGGATGGAATATTGAATTATAATCGAGAAGTTCAATTGAATTGTATTAATTTGATTGATTCGATCGTTATCAAGATTCTATCGTATATGATAAATTAGGAATACGATTGAAATTTAATCAATGCAATTGCATTCGTACGATATCAATCGTATATCATTGGTTGTGAAAAATTCATTTGATCTGAGAGATTTGTTCCATTTTTTTTTCTTTTTTTTTCTTTTTTCTTTTTTTGTTTTCGTACTCGTACTACGCGATTCTAATCGTATGTGATTCTAATCGTATGCGATCAGATAAGAAAATCGAATGAAATCATTTCAATTCTATTTATTGAATTTCAATTCGGAACCGTAGGATATAATAAAATCGAGAAATTTTATTCAATTTGATTCTAATCGTATTCAACGATTACAAAATCTTTATATTTTAATTCAATTCTAATCGTATGCTCGGTTAGAAAAATTTCGTGGATTATTTTTATTCTATTAATTTGAATAATTCAATTTTAAACGTTTATCTATCGAAGAAAAAATTCTGACCGAATTTTAATGGAATTTTATTTATTTGATTTTGTGTATCGTATTTACGTATGAAACAAATATTTATTTATTTAGTTTATATAAATATTTATTATAAGTTTTTTAAATCGTAAACAATGTGTTAAGTATCAAGTACAAGGTATAATGACGAAGAAACAATACTTAACACAATGTTAACAAAATGAATTGAAAGAGTATATGCAAGTACGTAATTGACAAACTTTACATTTGACATTAAAGAGACATTAACATATTATTAAGATTAATTAATGAAGATGAAAAGAGAAAAAAATAAAGTAAATTGAATAAATGATAAAAAGGAAAAAAAAGAAAAAGAAAAAAAAATGAAAGGAAATAAATTAGAATTAATGGAATAAATCAAATGAATAAAATTCGAATAAAATTGAAGTAAAATAAATAAAATAAATGGAGTAAATAATAAAAAAAAAAAAAAAAAAAAAAAATTTGAATAAATGAAATAAATCAAATGAATAAAATAAATGGAATAAGTAAAGTAATTTAAATAAACAGAATAAGCGAAACAAATAAAATTCAAATACAAATTTGAATAAAAAAGAAAAAAAACAAAAAAAAAAAAAACAAAAAAACGGAACAAGTGAAATAAACATGGGACAAATAAAGTTCAAATAAAATTCGAATGAAATAAAATAAATGGAATAAATGAAATGCGAATGAAACAAATAAAAATACGAATGCAAATTCGAAAAAAAAAAAAAAAAAAAAAAAAGAAACGAAAAGAAAAAAGAAAAAGAAAGAAAATAAAAAGAATAAAAATAAAAAATAATAAATAAATAAATAACATCAAATAAAATAAGAAAAATATCCAATCGATATATATATATATATATATATATATATATATATATATATATTATTCTATTCGAGTAACAATCAAGTACTCGTCGAAAGTAGAGAATCGGTCGGTTCTCGTACGGAATCAGTAACCGTAAGATAATTACACGGTACAATTACGACGATCACGGTGCTGTAAGGTATCCGGTAGGAAGACCAATTTCCGGGGAACATCGACTTGGAATCTTTCTCTTTGGCGCGCGGTCTGTCGGTCGGCTGGCACGATTGAAGGAAACGATCAAAGTAATATGACGGTTCAGTACCATCGTAAAACAGAGCCGAACGACGTCGTACCAGCCCGCTACATTTCGACGATATTTCCGTGCAACCATTCTCGAGCCATTGGAACGGACACTGAACGACCATCCAACTTGGTTCTCTCTCTTTCTCTCTCTCTCTCTATCTCTTTCTCTTTTTTTCTTTTTTTGTCTGTCTGTTTCTCTCTTTTTCTCTCTCTTTGTTATTCACGCTTATAACTCGAATAACACGTTCGACGCTTTCACTGGACATCGATTATATTCTTTAACGCTAATACTACACCGACCTTTATTCCCATCGCATTTGTCAATTTTTTCTTGACAGGTATTTGAAGAAAGAAATAAAAAGAGAAAAAAAAAGAAAAAGAAAAAAAAAGAGAGAGAGAGAAAAAGAAAAAGGAAAGAAAGAAGAAAGGAAAATTTATTTAATCCATTAAAAATGTTCATAAAATTCTTATTCGTTATTGTTATTTTGTAATTTATCAATAATTTTGTAATTCTTCAATAATCAAATTTTGCTAATTGATGAGAAAAACATATACAATCATAGATCAACATTATCGTTATAATTATGTGATCGTTCATTTAAAGAAGATATTTATATTACTTTTAGCTGATTAAAGATAATTAATGATTAACATTGTTATAAAAATTATGATTTCGCGATAATTATAATAAAAGAAATCTCAAATCCATCATTTTCTATGATATTTCTATAAAACATTATAATTCCTCATCTTGAATATAATTATAAAGTTTAATTAATCTCACATATGTTTATTGAAAAAAAAAAAAAAAAAAAAAAGAAAAAAAAGAAGAAGAAGAAAAGAAAAAAATGAATTTTCTTATTAGATCTTTTTTTCTTTTTTTTTTTTTTTTCTATAATAAAATTTTAATCGAAATCATATTTATGTTTAAAAATTGAATAAATATTAATTTGATGAAATATTATCTTGAAAAATTGTATTCCATGAGAAAAATACTTGAGGAAAAAAATTACAAACAATACGATTGATAATATTAAAATATATTCGTTTTATATATTGCATACGTACAAATATTGTATAATATTATAATTATTCAAATTTAATTATAATTATAATAATTCAAAATTACACAAGTTACAACTTGTTTTTTTTTTTTTTTTTTTTTTTTTTTTTTTTTTATAAAATGTTCCAAAATTATAGATTAATTGATAATTCATTTATATACACACACACATATATATGTCCTAAAATTTCAAATATAATTAATAATAATAATAATAATAATAATAATAATAATAATAATAATAATAAAAACAATAATAATATTCGTCCTATATATTACATATAATTAACATACATACATTATTATATAATACAAATATTATATCTCATTATGACTTCGAGATGTTGCACAAGTAACATTTTTCTCTTTCGATTTAAATCTTTCAAAGATATTATATGAAATAAA
>NC_062208.1:1132822-1135322 GCF_912470025.1 Vespa velutina
CTAATGTAGAAAAAAATTAACTAATTCTAATCGTTTAATAAAAATTCTTATGTAAAATTTACTGATCACTTGAACATTTTCCTCTCTCCTTAAAATTAATTGATTAACAAGTTCCTTCTATAAAAAAAATATTTAGGTACAAAAATTATATTATATAAAAGCCAGTTTAAAATCTTTCATTCATTAACCAAAAAAAAAAAAAAGAAAAAAAAAGAAAAAAAAAAAAGAAAAGAAATGAAATAAAATAAAATAAGATTTTCCTCTCTCCTTAAAATTAATTGATTAACATGTTCCTTCTATAAAAAAAAATATTTAGATACATAAATTATATTATATAAAAGCCAGTTTAAAATCTTTCATTCATTAACAAAAAAAAAAAAAAAAAATAAAAAAAAAAAAATAAAAAAAAAAAAAAAGGAATTCAAAAACAATATTAATGAAACTCAAACATGAATAATATAATATTGATTTAGTAACACGAATGAAGTAAATACATCTCTCTCTCTCTCTCTCTCTCTCTCTCTCTCTCTCTCTCTCTCTCTCTCTCTCTCTATCTATCTATCTATCTATCTATCTATCTCTATCTCTCTCTCTCCCTCTTTTTTTTTTTCTGTAAATGACTTTACATTATACATATCGTCGATAACATCGATGCTGTCACGTGTGACTATAAAGGTGTAGCTGGGTGAGAAAGAGGGAATTGGTGATGGTGAAATTGGGGGAGGGGGTGAAGGGGGGAAAGGGTGATAGGGAAAGGGAGAGGACAGAGAAAGACGCCTTGAAAGAAAAGTCCAGTAAATTGTCTCTAATTAGGGAACGATCTCCTTGAATTAAATCCACCTGTTAAATGTACAGTTACATCATTCGCAAAAAAGAGAAAGAGCGAGAGAGATAGATTGAGATTGATAGAGATAGATAAAGACACATATTTATATATATATATATATACAGGGAGAAAGAGAAAGAGAGAGAGAGAGAGAGAGAGAGAGAAAGGAGAATGAACGCGAAACTTAAGTAAATGGCAGCAGCTGGAAAATTATCCCTTCGAATTATCATCCTTCGTGCTCGCTGCAAGGAATCGTGCGGACCAATGTAATAGAGTCTATGAGTTAAATTACCGGCTCTCGCGGCGTCTGCCGAAGGGTTACGAAAACAAAAAAATTCCTTTCTCTCTTTTTTCAACATACATATATACATACATACATATATACATATATTCGTACATGTATGTACATATATGAACGTACATATCTATCGAAGGATGCTGTTCTTCCTAGAAAGGCCTCGAAGGCGACGATGAATACGATCGCAATCCGGTATCGCAATTTGGTCTGGAAATCGCGTGCCACTGATACCTTGCACGAAGAGAGAGAAAAAGAGAGAGTGAGAGAGAGAGAGAGAGAGAGAGAGACGACCATTCGAACGAAAGTAGTATACGGAATTTTGTAATTGCACGCAGAAGGCAACGTACTATCCGTTCATCTATCTTCGATCGATATCCTTTTTTTCAACGATCGATATTATCTCTCATTCGTTATTAGTAAGATATAATTTGTCTAAATCAAATATCATTTTAGGGGTTCTTTATTATTTTTAACAGTTTTTTTTTTTTTCCTTTTTTTTTCTATTCTTTTTTTCTTTTGTCTTTTCTTCTTTTTAAACTATTACAGAGCTAATTCTCTTTTTCTTTTTCTTTTTTTTTCTTTTTTTGTTTTCTTTTTTTTTTTTTTATAGTTGTTACAAAGCTAACAGAGTTTCAGGGTTACGTGCTAGGTTTCAGGTTATTTGCAATTTTAACGAAAATCTATTCTAATGTAATTCAATTGATACGTCATTTATGAAAAATCATTAATATTATACTTATTAATATTTATTGAAATCTCAACGATTTTAATTTTATTTCGATGTATATTTAGAGAAATGTATATTTATTTGGAATTTTAAAATCGATCAAATGGTTCTTTTCCCTTTTCTTTTTTTTTTTTTTTTGAGGCTATTATTTATTATTAATTAGAGAAAGTAATAAAGTTAAAATGATTCGAAATAATGTTCTTTCTTCCTTTTTCATTTAGATACACGTTTAATTAACGAATGTAGTAATAATAGTTTTTAATAGGAATAATTTAATTAATAATTTAATACGATCTATTTTAATTAATCAGGAAGAAAATAATTTTTTTACTAATAGAAAAAATAAATTTATAGTTAGGACAGATTTCTACTTGTTAGTTATTAAGTTATCAGGAAAAGTAGAAAAAAAAAGAAAGAAAGAAAAATAAAAAAAAAAAAAAAAAAAAAAAAAATGAGTAATAGAAAAAATAATTTCTAATAATAATAATAAGTTCGTAATTACGATTAATTAACCAATGAAGAAAATAATTTTCTAATAAAAAAAAAAAAAAAAATAATTTCTAGTAATAATAAGTTGACACTTAAGGCCTATAAATATATTATCGAGAAAAGAATAATTTTTTAATAATAAAAAAAATCATTTTTAGTG
>NC_062208.1:1140322-1142822 GCF_912470025.1 Vespa velutina
CTGTCTTTGTCTCTGTCTATCTGTTTGTAAATGTTCTTTTTCTCTCTCGATCTTTGGCCTTTTCTCTCTCTCTCGATCTTTGGCCTTTTCTCTCTCTCTCTCTCTCTCTCTCTTTCTGTCTGTCTCACATACAGGGATGTCTGCACGGCCTGTTCAGCACGTGCTGCGACAACTCGTTTTCGGTTATATACTCGGAGATATTAACCAGACGTCCTCCATGACGATCGAGTTTCTCTGACCAGTACCACGACAAGTATCGAAAGTAGTCCTCTTTTCTTCAATGAGGATTAAATTTCTTTTCTTCCCCCTTTTTGTGTTTCTTACGTTCGTGTACTTACATATCTTCAAGAGATATTTCTTTTTCTTTTAATTTATTTCTTTTCTTTTTCTTTTTTTTTTTTTGCTTCTGCCGTTTCATAGGTAGTACATGATATAACTTTGAAGGATAATGTATTGTATATGTACGAATTATTAGTAAATAATTCATGAAATGATAAGGATAATAATTATTATTATTATCATTGTTATTATTATTATTATTATTATTATTATTATTATTATTATTATTATTATTATTATTATTACTATTTAATATTATTATTACATAATAATATTTATTTTTATTATATTTATATTATATATACACTATAATATAAAAATAAATATATATAATTATTGTAGATTATAATTTATTATATATAATTAATTGTAATATATATATATATATATATATATATATATATAATATATATATATATATATATATATATAATATATATATATATATATATAATTACAAAATATATATGATTATATATATATATATTTTTATATAATAATTTTATATATCATTTTTATTTATATTTAAATATATATTTACATACATATATATATATATATATATATATATATATTTTTTTTTTTTTTTCTTTAGATATCGATCAAATTGACAACGTAGCAGTTTTCAAAATAAAGAAAACAAAAGTGGGCCATCACTTCCCGAATTACCCTATAAATATATATATATATATTTTTTTCTTCTTCTTTTTTTTTTTGACAAGAAAAGCGGTCTCTGTTTCTGGAATAACGATATCGTGTTACGCGAAAACATAAACTTGCGACAGTTCTTGTCCCTAAATTGGTGGAACACTCACGGGAGGGTTGCGATAGTCTGGCGTTAACCTACTACAATTCCGTGCCAGTGTCGAGTGAAACGTTAACAGTCTCCAGAGTCAAATCCGGATACAGTCGTCATCCGATACTGGCTGGTACCACGTCTTGATAATTAGGGGATACCCGCCTACGTTGTGAGCCGAATTCGAAACTCTGTTTCTACAGAGAGATTTTCACAAAATATCATAATCGAAGATACAAAGAAGATCTATAATTATTCGATCTACAATTGAATATATATATAGTATAAGTAATAACAAATATTATGAAATAAGAATAATTCCTATGTATATCTATGTTTGTATGTTTGTGTATATAAATATGTAATAAAATTATATATATATATATATATATATGTATATAATTTTATTAAATAGATATATACTACTTAAATATTATTTCATTAAAAATAAATATATGTATTAACTATACGTATAATAGAATCAATTTGTTCTATCAGAATTTCAAATATGAAACATCGATATCATAGAAATAGACGAAGAATAATCTATCAAAGGAAAGAAATAAAAAAGAAAAAAAAGAAAGAGAAAAAAAAATGAAAAGAAAAGAAGAAGAAAAAAAAAAAAAAGAAAAGAAAAAAAAGAATAGAAAAAGAATTATTATTATTTTTTTTTCTCCCTCCCCTCTTTAAATTGATTTTAACGATCTAGTTAGAAACTCTCAAAGGTTTGGTAAGACTTCACGAGTATATCACCAAGTGAATGAACGTAAATTACCAGGGACACGATTCGTAGCTCGGTTTATCGTAAGATGTTCCGTATAACTAGGAAAGGCGTTTACCCTCTTTTACCCCCTTTCGCCTTCCCGCCCCCTCCCCGCCCCTACCCCTCCCAACTTCACCCCATTTATTCACTCTTAGAACTGGTAACTAATGTAAGAATGGGGAACGAAGGGAGTTTCGCGTTCGTACGACTTCGAGAGGCAACGGAAATGTCTCCCGTAAACTACTAATCACCATAAACCACCGGGCTACACGTGTTACGAATTCTCTCTCACTGTAGGAGAAATCTAACTGTCCTTTTTGCTCCCTCGAGAAAGCTGTGCGGACGCGTTTAACCGCACGCTTTTATCTTTTATCCTTCTCTCTCTCTCTCTCTCTCTCTCTCTCTCTCTCTCTCTTTCTCTATCTCACTCTATTTGTCCTTCTTTTTCTTCAATTCTTCCTCTTTTCTCTTTTTCTAATTCTTTTTCTCCTTTATCTCCTTTCTTCTCTAATTCTCTCTTTTTTGATCTCATTCTATCTTTCTTATTTCTCTCATATCCTTTACTCCCACTCCCCTCCTCTCTCTCTCTCTCTCTCTCTCTT
>NC_062208.1:1150322-1157822 GCF_912470025.1 Vespa velutina
GAGATAAAAATAATTCTATTAACAATTCTATTAACAATTTAGCATGATCTAATAAAAGATATACGTATTATAGATTTTTTAATACAACAAAATATTTAATGTATCAATTATTGAAAAACAAAAAACAAAAGAAAATAAAAAAGAAATAAATCTTTAATAATCTTATTACTATTAAATAATAAATTATTCGATACAATATACATTTATAATATCTACAAAAAAAAAAAAAAAAAAAAAAAAAAAAAAAAAATAATTATCAAATAATAATTAATATACAATTATGGATCAAACCAAGAGATGTCTTTCAATCTTTTAATTTTACTAGTTGAAAACTTTACAGTAAACCGATTTACTAATTAATAAAAAATTGTAGTAAAAAAAAAAAAAAAAAAAAAAAAAAAAAAAAAAAAGGGTAAAGAAAAAAGGAAAGAAAAAATTAGCGTAAAAAAGTTTGGAGAAAATAGGGCGATCGATTATTAATACCACTTAAGAATTTTTGACGATCTACTTCGTATTAATTGTTAAAAATTAACAAAAAATAAATATATAAATAAATAAACAAATAAATGAATAAAATAAAAAGAAAAATAAGAAAAGAAAAAAAAAAAGAAAAAAGAATAAGAAGAAAAGAAGAAGAAAGAACAACGAGGAATATAAAATCATCGTCGTCCGTAAATAATGAAATAATAAATGAATACATAAATAAATAAATAAATAAATAAATAAATAAATGAAAAGAAAATTAAAAAAAAAAATAAATAAAAGCAAAAAGAACAGAAAAACGAGGAAAAAAAATTCGTCGTTGTCCGTAAGTAATGAGAAAAGAAAAGGAAAGAAGAAAGAACAAAACGAAACAAAAAGAAAAAAAAAGAAAAAAAAACAGTAGAAAGAATGAGAAGGGACAAAAAAAAAAAAGAAAAAAAAAAGAAAAAAAAAGAAAAGAAAAGGAAAAAAAAAAAGGGAAAGAAAAAATTTCGACGATACAACTGGCACAAGTATTAATGTATATAATGTCTACACTAATCGTAGCTTTACCATTCATGGGTTTGAGTTCCATTGAGAGAAGACGATGGCGTGTCGGTGTGAATGGGCTCCTTCTCGCGCGTTACGGATTATATGCGAGGAGCGGCCAAGATGTTTATCGTCCGAATGAATTCAGGGGCGTAGAGAAAAGGCAGGCACGTATCGTGCGGTGTGCGAAGGGATCCGCGAGGGAGGCGGACTACGGTTAGGGTGGTTAAGTTCGTCAAAGGTGTTGACACAAGGGGAGCGCCAAGTTGGATGGAGGCGTCGCTACAAGCTGCCCTCATTCGCACCTCCGCCTCTCTCGTTCTCTCTTTTCATCCTGAGAATACTCTCTCTCTCTCTCTCTCTCTCTCACCCTCTCTCCCTCTCCCTCTCTCTCTTTCTTTCTTTCTCTTTCTCTGTCTTTTTCTTTTCTTTTTCTCTCCCTCCTTCTCACTCCCTCTCTTTCTCTCTCTCTCTCTCTATATATATATCTCATTCTGTTTCTTTCAATGTTTAAAAATGAATTTTTCATTCGTCGAGACAGTAAATAAATTTGAATAGAATTCTTTTAGTAACTTTTTTCTAATTCTTTTTCTAATTCTTTTTCTAATTCTTTTTCCTTTTTCTTTTTTCTTCTTCGGAACACGGAGGAGATAGGGTCAATAAGAGAATCATGCTTTAAGATGTCTTTTTTTCTTTTTTTTTTTTTTTTTTGGTTTTTTTTTTTGATAATAATAAATTTGTACTTTCTTCTGCTTCTTTAATTTATTTATTTATTATTTTTTTTTTTTTTTTTTAATTTATTTATTTATTTTTCTTTTCCCTTATTTTATTTTACTTCATTTTTCGTTTCTTAATATTTTACTTTACACATATTTTTTTTTTTTTGTATTTGTCGTTCAAAATTTTTTACGTTGTAATTATTTTATCGTTAAGACAATTAATAAGTTTGAATGAGAATTTTTTTTATGACTCTTTTTATGCAAATTTCTTTATCCTGTTTTTTTTTTTTTTTTTTTTTTATCTTATCTCATTATATTATTTATATTAATATCGTGACAATTAATAAGTTTGAATGAGAATTTTTCTATGAATCATTTTATGCAAATTTGTTTTTTTTTTTCAATCATGATTTAAGATAAAAAAAAATTTTAATCAATCATGCTTTAAGATACATTTCTTTTAACAGTAGATTTGTATGTTCTTCTTGCTTTTTTTTTTTCTTTTCTTTTCTTTTTTTTTTTTTTTTTTTTTTTTTTTTAATATTAAACTTTACATTTTTTTTTTCTATTTGAGCCAATTAATAAATTTCCAAGATGATTTTAATGATTTCTATTATACAAATTTATTTTGCAATATTTAGAAGACAGTACGAACATAAAGAATTGTTAAAATAATAATGTTTTAAGATATTTTATTTAATAGTAAATCATGTTCTCTTATACTTTAATATTTTATATTATACTCATTCCTATTTTATTAGTTATTATTAAAGTTTTTTATGTTATACATTTTATCTTTTCCTATTTGATAAAAATTTTGTTCAATTTTATATAAAAGTTTTATTGAAAATTATTGCTTTAGGTTCAAACTTAACGATCGATAGTTTACCATCGCAAATTCATTTTCTTCTTTTTTCTTTTTTTTTTTTTATAAATGAATCAATTAATTATAATAAAATATTAATAACATCGTATGAATAATACGATTTAAGCATCAAAAAAAGAAAAAAAAGAAAAAAGAAAGATCCCAATCAATAATTTATTTACAATAAAATATTACACGCAACAACGATAGAAAAAAAAAAAAAAAAAAAAAAAAGGAGAAAAGAAATAATTCCAAGATATTCGATTTAATTTTGGGATAATTAAACATGTTTCAAAAACAATAAAAAAAAAAAAAAAAAAGAAAAAAAGAATCGTAATTTCAGGATTATTAAATAAAAACGAATATGAATATCATTCGTTTGAATTTCCAAATTAATCGATATTAATAAATATCAACGATCAAATTCTTTCTGATCTTTTATAATAACAAAAAGAACGAAAAAATTATTTTCTTTGATTTCTTTCTCTCTTTTTTCTTTTTCCTCTTTTCTTTTTTATCCAATAAAAAAAAAAATATTACGCATACGACGTGTCCTCGTATAAATGTAAATGTTTTATGATACCGCACGACAAGTTCGTTTCGAATGGAAATAGTCATCCTATTCAAAAAGTCAGAGCATCGACCGATCGTTAGCGGATCTGCGGAATTAGTTGTATTTGTATGCTCATCCGAGCTACGAAGATGCGGGCTACGAAAGGGCCGCAAAAGGGTGAGTGGGTGGAGTAAAATAGGACCACCCAGCCCGTGTCGGCGGCGTTAGTGTTAGCATAACGCGTGGGCGCCATTCTTTTCTCTTTATCCTTTCCTGTCCTTTCCTTTTCTTTCTCTTTTCTCTCTCTCTCTCTCTCTCTCTGTCTCTCTCTCTTTCTTTCTCTTTGTCTTTTCTTCTCTGTCTATTTATTTATTTATTGATCTATCTATTTATATATCATTATTTATATCTTTTTTTATTTATATATATATTTATTTTTTTTTTTCTTTTTTTTTATATCTCTATACATATGATGATAATACGTATTGATTAATTTCTAATACGATACAATAATATATTATATTGTATAATATATTGTAAATAATACTATATTGTACTACAGTATTATTTAATTAGATATATAGAATACACAGAATAATATAGAATATATATATATATATATATATATATATATATATATATATATATATTATAGAATATATAAAATATATAGAAAAATTTTCAGGCTATTTAATAGTTGTTAATTAAACTGATATATAATATTATATAATGTTGTTTAATTAGATATAAAATATTACAAATTAGGAAATTATTTTTTTGATATGTTATTTTTTGACTAATTATTAAATACTTTAATATATTACGACATTATATTGAAATAATTATTAAATATGAAAAATTTTGAAATCGATTATCGATTATAATCCAATACAATACTATAATTTTATTTAGTTAGATATAAAATACAAAAATAATAGCATTTGTTTAATTAGACACAAAATATTAGAAATTGCAAAATTAATATTTGAAATTAATCCATTGCAATATTATAATATATTATATACTATATCATATTTATGAAATATTTAAATAGATAATAAATAATAAATAATACAAATATTTTTTATTATTTAATTTCTAGAATAGAATATTATAATATATTATCTTTTGTTATTCTATTTTATTTATTTATATAAAACTTATCCAGCGAAGATAATAAAACTTATCGATCATATACAAATCATAAAGAAATATAATTATGTAAATAATAATAAATAAGTCGCTCTCTTTTATTTTTTTTTTCCTTTTGATTTATTTATTTAATTAATTATAATTATTTATTTATTTATTTATTTTTTTTTTTTTTTGAAATTCATACGTATATCATTTTACGCGTATTCTATCGATAATAATAAAAATCAATGAGAAAATTGACGTTACGTAGTGTGAACGATTATGTTATATTAATAAATTATTTTCATTTCTTTCTATCTTTCTTTCTTTCTTTTTTTTTTACAATTCATACGCAATACAACGCGTATCCGAGTAATAATTAATATCTACGAAGAAATTGTATATAAGTGCATCGGTGCGAAAGTAAAAAAAAAAAAGAAAACAATATTCGAAAAGAATAGTATTCAAAGTGTACCATTAGAGAATGAAAATGCATCCTCAATCAGGATCATTAATAAACGGCAAAGTCACGATGTAACCTATTCGCCATTGTTCCACGAACGAATTGAATGAATTAACTTTGTTCGCAGAAGGAACTAGAAAGAGATTACGTGAATTCGAACGTAGAGAAACGAAAAGGTACTTTACTTTTTCAATCTGAACGGTATAACTCCGACGTATGCTCGATCTTCTATCGAAACTTCCACGTTCGCGTTTCGTTGAATGTTAGAAAGAATGGAAATAGAGAGAAAGAGAGAGAAAGAGAGAGAGAGAGAGAGAGAGAGAGAAGGATAGAAGTGTCAGGTACCCTTCGAATGTCGAACTTTGAACTCATGAATAATTCGAAGAACGCTCAATAGAATAATTGATAACTTTAACAGAAGAAACTTGAAAGTGAATTTAGACGTTTGTGTCATTTGGTTAAACAATTTTCATACTTGATCTTTTTCCTTTCTTAATTTTAATTAATTAATTAATTAATTAATTAATTTATTTTTTTTATTCGAAAGTTTGCGAGTGTAAAAAGAAATTATTTTATTTTCTTTTTTTTACCTGTTTTTTATTTTTTGTTAATTTTGGAATATATATTTTGTATCATTGATTATTAAACGATTAAATCTGATGTAAATAATCTTACAATTGATCTATTAAGTAACGTCGTAGTATATAGTATGTATATACATATGTAATATATTAATAGAATTAGGTTTGTCAAAAAGCAATCTCAGAATTGTTAGTATTTTATATTTATATTAAAACAATATAGTGTTTTATTAAAGATCAGTCGATATGTATAATGTCAAAATTTTTAACATTTTGTAATCAAATAAATAAAATAAATAAATAAACTAATAATAAAAAAAGAAAACATTTTTAATAATTTTGTATTTAAATTAAAACGTTATAGTATAGTATAGTATAGTATACTATATTATTATATTAGACGATTTATAAATTAAATTAAATTAGTCAATAAGTATAATCTCGGAATTGTAAATATATTGCATACAACAATAAAAAAAAAAAAAGAAAACAAAAAAAAACAAAAAAAATATATTATGATATAATATACTACGGAATTATAATAATAAATAATATCGAAATAATCTGTATTTTAAACATCTAACCAAACAAGTTATTAGCAATAAAAACTATTACAATAAAAAAATAATATTAATTCAATATAAAACTATAATTTTATATTGAATTAAAATCGATAAGTGATCTTCAAATTTTCAATACTTTTTATTTAACTAAATACAATTCCACGATTTAATATATTTTCTTTTCAGTATTATCAAAATTTTCGATAACATTTTTTTTTTTCTTTTTTTTTTTCTTTTTACGAAATAAAAAAATACAATAATTTTTACGAATTAAAGTGTCATTTAATTTAACACAGGTACAAATAAATTAAACACGTAATAAAATTACAATTAATCAATAAGATCTGACGTCGAACTAATAAATAAATCATACCAATAATTTAGTTCCAATCTAACGGGAAAACATTACAAAAAAAAAAATATTTTATTACCCTTTGATATAACTTATTACCCTTTAATAACATTAGCAATATTTATCGAAGTATCAATTCGATGGAGGCAGAGTCAAATTTAAGACATAATATTACATATCGATCGAATTTAACGATATACGATATACGATAACCGAATAACTTTAGGGCTATTTATGCCAGGTGATAACTCGTATGAGTTCTTCTTAATGGGAACCATCGTAACCGGTGCGATTTCATTCGCGGCTTGCCTCATAGTAGTATCATCTTAACGATCCGATCTAAAGAACGGGATTGAACAAAAAAGAAGAAGAAGAAGAAGAAGAAGAAGAAGAAAAAAATAAATCGGAAAGAGAGCCAATAAGAGAGAAAGAAAGAGAGACATAGAAGAGAGAAAGAAAGAGAGAGAGAGAGAGAGAGAGAGAGAGAGAGAGAGAGAGAGAAAGGGTCATACGAATAGAATAAGAAAGAATAAATGTACGAGTATAACTACGTAAGAAGTAAAAGTACGAACAAGAAAGAAAGAAAGAAAGAAAGAAAGAAAGCAAAAAAGCGAAACAAAAAAAAGGAGTGAAAAAGAAATGAAAAAAGAAAGAAATAAATAGAGAGAGAGAGAGAGAGAAAATGTGAAATGATACGTAAGAAAACCGGTGGCGAGTGTTGTATCCTCAGGCGGCCATTAATCAAAGGACAGGGAGCGCTAATGAACCTGCTGGAATCGCGAAGCGTTTCCCTTCGGTTCGATGGCGGGAGACTCCTCTCTCGGTTCTCTCTCTTCCTCCTCCTCCTCCTCCTCCTCCTCCTTCTCATCCTTCTCCTCCACCTCTTTCTCCTGCACCTCCTCATCCTCCCACCCTTCGCACTGGTCGATTCCTCTCTTTTAAGTCAGTCCTTTTGGCCTTTAGCTTTGCTACCACCACTGGTGCCAACTCCACCTTCTCCAAGCCCTTTACCCCACTATCCCACCCTAACTCCGTCCCACCCCCTTTCCCTTCTCCCTCCCTCCCCCACCCCCATCCACCCACCGTTACGGCTTCCTCATCATCGTCGTCTTTAAATCCACGAAAAGGGCCGCAGGGCAAACGAACGAGACGTTCTGTACTGCTATTCGAACGCTCGAAAGCAACCACCTTTTCTTATGTTCGAGAAAGATGGAGAGATAAAGATAGATAGATGGATAGATAGATAGATAGATAGATAG
>NC_062208.1:1167822-1170322 GCF_912470025.1 Vespa velutina
GATAGAGAAAAAGAGAAAGAGAGAGAGGGAGAGAGAGAGACAGAAAGATAGAAAGATATATATATATATATATATATAAATGAAATTTTTTTGATTAATAAATTTAACATCTTTCGTCTATCCTTCTCTCTTTTTTTTTTTTTTTCATATGTCTGTATACGTTAGAATGTTCAATAATGATTTCGTATTGAAATTTTTAAATATAATATATTACCAAAAAAAATCGACCATTGTTATCCGTAATACAATGAATAAGTTGAAATTAATCCGATATGGTTAAAGTTAATTTAAATGGTTCTATAGATAACGTGAGAGAGAAAGAGAGAGAAATGAATTAGGTATAATGACGTATCGAATTGAAAAATAATTACACGTACCATCCGATTCCTTCATCTCGACCAATCAATCGCTAACAACTAATTAGCTGCGTATCCGTTGCGTAAATAGTGACGTTATCGACTTATGTACTACCAACATAGGAAGAGAATCCTAGACGAGCCATCAAACTGGTAGTACTAGTACGTACTAGTAATACTAGTAATAGTAGTAGTAGTAGTAGTAGTAGTTGTTGTTGTTGTTGTTGTAATAGTAGTTGTAATAGTACGGCAAAGGAATGATTTCGTGGATAGATATATAGAAACGTATACGTATGTTATACTAGGTATGAAACCGTAATGGTAGAACGTTTCGACGTTTCTCGTTATTGCCGGTGTCATTTCTTGGAACCTTGCCCGAGGCTTTCATTGGATCATTACAGTAGTGCAACAAAGATAGAATACTACTTACTACTTGTTATTACCTATCGTGCATGTGGATCCAGAAAGAACCCTTACAATGTAACAACCATCGGTTTCTAGTATATATCTATGTCTATACACACACACACATATATATATATATATATATATATATATATAATACTTATATATTAATAACTACCTTGCGGCATATATTTGTTGAAACTTACAACGGTAAAAGGAAAATATACATACATGCAACCACTTTTACGTTATCACGAAAGCAACTTCGTGGAATCGTCAATTAAGATTTAACATCACACAATCCTAATGTTGTTTAACAACGGAATAAAAGAAACAATTATTTTTCAATGATAATCAACATACTTGATTACAAGCTTTTCATTACATTATCTGATATATTATATATGTACGTATGTACATGTAGATATATATTTATGTAAACGAGTCAACCATCTCTCTCTCTCTCTCTCTCCTCTCTCTCTCTCTCTCTCTCCTCTCTCTCTCTCTCTGTCTGTCTATCTCTAACGAAATAAAAGGGAGAAAAGAAAAAAGGAAGAGAGAACAAAAAAAAAAAAAAATATTAAGACAGAAAAGATTTATATCTATCGTATTGCGTATAAGGCTTAAAACAAATCTGTTCTAAACGAAGCGACGGGATGATATATTTGCCTTCGACTACCGGCGTACGCCAACTATATCGTGCTTTTTAATCATCCTTCGCGGAGAACTGGAGCGAATAACGAGGAAGAAGTTAGACATATAGACAGACAGACGGACAGACAGACAGACAGACAGACAGACAGACAGACAGACAGACAGACAGACAGACAGACAGAGAGAGAGAGAGAGATGGATAGATAGATAGAACATGAATGAGAGAGATAGAGATAGATAGTTAAAGAGAGAGAAAGAGACAGAGACAGAGAGAGAGAGAGAGAGAGAGAGAGAGAGAGAAAGAGAGCAAAATGATTATCATAAAGATTTCTCAAGGCTTCTTAGATTCTCCGTCATTTTTATGAGAACGTTGTGACTTTAAAAGAAAAAAAAAAAGAAGAAGATATAGAGAGATTGAGAGAGAGAGAGAGAGAGAGAGAGAGAGAGAGAGAGAGAGAGTGAAACAAGGGAATGAGAGAAAAAAGAAAAAAATATTCAAGACAGATTCCGCCATCATTGTTCCTATCGTTCATGGTTGGCTGATCGACGAAACCTCGAGGGGAACTTTTATAGACAATCCTTTTTAAAGAAAGAAGTTCGTCCTCTCGAGTTTCATCGTCGATGTTGAACGTTAATCGTCCCTACCTTTTACTTTTTTTTTCGATTCCGCCATTCTCTTTTTTCGTATGGTCCACCTTTCCCCCCCCCCCTCTCCCTATCACTCTCTCTCTCTCTCTCTCTGACTTGTTGTATCATATTTTTTTTCCTTTCATCTTTCTTATTACATTTTTGTTTTTCTCATTTTTTCGACACCACCAACGCCACCATCATCATCGTCATCATCATCGTCATCATCATCGTCATTGTTATTTCCTTTATTTATCTTCTCCTCTTCACTTTTCTCCTTCTTTTTTCTTCATTCGATTTACTTCAAAATATTAGACAAAACATGAAATACTTTAAAAAGATTCGTATATACTATAACCATGTATAGTATGTGTATTGGATATGTATGGTATACCAGTTAAGAGAGCTAAAGGCGCATGAGCGTCGGCTAATTCGTTCCTGAGTGGTGACTGGCTTTC
>NC_062208.1:1175322-1187822 GCF_912470025.1 Vespa velutina
TTCTTAGATTTAATAAAAAAATATAATGAATATTTAAAATTAATATATATAGATTTGTATAGATTTAATAAATTTATATATAAATTTGATAAAAAAAAAAAAAAAGAAATAAAAAAAAGAAAAAAAAAAAGAAAATAAATAAATAAATAACTAAATAAAAATAAAGTATAGGGAGATCAATATATCTTCCTTTCTTTCCTTTTTTCTTTTTTGTTTTTCTTTTTCAAATATCATTAACACTCTATACAAAAAAAAAAAGAAAAAAAAAAAAGAAAAAAAAAAAAAAAAAAAAAAAAATGTTCCACAAAATCTCGATTAAACCATGACACACGATATAACGAAGTTATAGTCTGTCCATCTTAAATCCATCTCTCTCTCTCTCTCTCTCTCTCTCTCTCTCTCTCTCTCTCTCTCTCTCTCTCTCTCTCTCTCTCTCTCTCTTATTCTTTCTGACGAGTATAAAAGAGAGAATGAAACGGTGGCGTTGAAACGCTCATAACAGGTGGACCGATCGGTCTCGCCGAAATGCATCTTCAAGGTGGGCGGTCCCACACTCCTTAAATCAGCCCGGAGCCACCATAACATTAAGCCTACCTCTCACAGCACGTCTCTCACAGGTACATCCTACCGTTTATTTGTTTGCTTAGAGCGAGTAATTAGAATCCGATACAAATGGTTATTATTTATCGATACGTATACCGTGAATGTAGAAGCACGAGTAGAAGAGAGTGAAGGGTAACTGGAAGAGGAGAGAGGGTGGACGGGATGGGGGAGGAGAAGGAGGAGGAGACGAAGAGTAGACGGAGGGGTAACGGAGGTTGGGAAGAGGTGGGGTAAGGGGAGAAAGGGTTACGTCGTCTTTCTGATTGCCTGGCGTTATTAAAGCCGTTCGATTCTACAAGATAAATACATGGACAACGAATCCAAGGCGTATACTGACCAGTCGATATATAACGCGTCGATAGCTCCTCTCCCTGAACATTTTTTTTTATTTTATTTATCACATATATATATATATATATATATATATATATATACATATGTATATATAGCACGCAAACGCGTCTTGCTACGTGCCAACGGGCCTCCTTCGAAATCATAATCATCCTCCTATTAGCAAAGTCATTAAAGAACGTTCGATCGTAAGATTGTAGTTATAATATAAATAAAACGAAATAACCCAGAAAGATTTAGGGGAATATAAGGGAATAGTTGATTGTTATATATATATATATATATATATATATATATATATATATATATTTTTTTTTTGTGTGTATGTGTATATATATTCCCTTAATTTATAATAATAATAAAAACCCTTACATCGATTATTATAATTAATATAATAATAGAGATATTATGATTATAATTTAATTATAATTTCTAATATCTATGTGTGTAGAAAAAAATTAGAGAGAGAGAGAGAGAGAGAGAGAGAGAGAGAGAGATAGAGAGAGAGAGATAGAGATAGAGAAAGGGACAAATGATGTCAACATTTTAAAAACGATGCACCCGTCCTGCATTTCCGAGGAACGTACGAATCAAAGAGTCGTAATACATCTCAATGCCAGACGCGTACGTTAATAAAGTATAATAGAGGCAAACGGTACCCCAAACCATGGACAAAAGTCAAAAAGGAGAAAAAGAGAGGGAGTTACGTACACCTGACCCACCGAATACAATGGCCATGTACAACGTTCCGGGCACGGATCACGTAGTCCACGTGTGTGAACGGTTCTCTAATACGGGCTCGTAAACTATCCAAGAAGAGAAAGAAAAAGAGAGAAAAAAGAAAAAAAAGGAGAGGGAGAGAGAGAGAAATAAAAGAAGAATAAGAAGAAAAAGGAAATAAAAAATGGTGGACTTTCTACGCGTCGTGACTTCTGACATCGGTTTTTGTAAACTATAGGTATAATAAAAGGTACCTTGGTAAAGTGAAGAGGGGAGAAGGGGGGGGGGGGGGGGGGAGGGTCACGTTAACGTGCCAAAAATAGCTAATCGATTTTTTCTTTTTATTCGCCGAATAAATACTAATATACCAAAGGACATTCTAACGTTTCTTTGCATTATATTATTCGTTTGAACGTTACAACGATCAAATATCTAATGAATTTTTTCAATATATCATTATAATTTATCTTAATTAAATCAAGAATGAATAGATACGTAATATGTTTATGAATGAACTAAATAATAGCGAACGAATGATCTAAATAGATTCGAATTTTTTTTTGAGTAATACATTAGATCAATATGTATATATATATATATATATATATAAATAATATATCCAAATGATATATATAATATATGTGTATAATATATCTGAATGAACTATAATATGGTATTGTTTCATAGAAATATAATTAAAAAAATATTATTTGGATTTGTATAAATAAAAATGTTGAAAATCGATCAACTTCGATGTTTCTTCTTGGTATTAGGTATTAGATCTTTTTTTTTCTCTCTTTTTTTATAGGATATCATCACAATTTTATATATATATATTTTATTTTTCCCCTGCTTTTGGAATATGTCAATAAATCAAATTCATTTGTAATACATACTGCATATAATTTTATCAATCATAATTATTTACAATTTATTTTCAATCATATTTAAATTTATCAATATCAACGAATTATTTACTTTCAATTATTATATTTAAATTTTGTTTTATTTATTTAAATTTTATTTTGTAAAATGTATATTTAAATTTGTTCATTTTCAATTATATTAAAAAAAAAAATTCATCAACAGCAAACAATTTTTCAATTGTATTTAAATTTTGTCGACGTCGACAAATTCTTTCATTTTCAATTATATTAAAAAAAAAAAAAAAAAATTCATCAACAGCAAACAATTTTTCAATTGTATTTAAATTTTGTCGACGTCGACAAATTCTTTCATTTTCAATTATATTAAAAAAAAAAAAAAAAATTCATCAACAGCAAACAATTTTTCAATTGTATTTAAATTTTGTCGACGTCGACAAATTCTTTCATTTTCAATTATATTAAAAAAAAAAAAAATTCATCAACAGCAAACAATTTTTCAATTGTATTTAAATCTTGTCGACGTCGATAAATTCTTTCATTTTCAATTATATTAAAAAAAAAAAAAAAAATTCATCAATAGCAAACAATTTTAACCATTACATTTTAAATTTATCAATGTCGACAAATTTTTTTCATTCTCAATTATATTTAAATTTATCAATATTATACCATAACTATTATTTGCTTATATTGCTTTCAATCCTTCTTTCTTTCTTTCTTTCTTTTTTTTTTCATTTTTTCTTTTTTCTTTTTTCTTTTTTCTTTTTCTATATCAACAACAAACAAACAGTGATAAAGAGATAGATAGATAGATAGATAGATAGATAGAAAGAGAGAGAGAGATAGATAGAGAGACAGAAAGAAAGAGAGAGAGAGAGAGAGAGAGAGAGAGAGAATATGTAAGAATTGAATTAAATTTATTAATTCGATAGAATCGATTAGAATGAAATCGGGGTAAAACAACGTGATCGAATCAAGAATGGCGCGTGTGGATTGCAAATGAACGAGAGCGATCGGTCTCCCGTTCACTCAATCGCGTCCGACTAAACTCGCTCTTTCTCGATTTGAATGCCGGGTAATTGTCCGATTTATTTATTCCGAGGAAGAATGGACGCGGTCGAAGGAAGGAAAGACCGAGGGAGGACGAACGTTGATCAGCCTCGGTGTTGATTTAATTACCGAGGGATTAATTGGCATGCCTACTGACGTTAAATTTCCCTCCTCCTCCTCCTCCTCCTCCTCCCCCATCTGCCCCCACCCTCATCCTCCTCTTCCTTCTCCCTTGCCACAACTCATCACCCTTTCTTTCCTGTCACTCTGTCACTTTTTTCTCGTTCTCGTTTTGTTTTTATTTTTTTCCCCCCCTTTTTTTTTTTTTTTTTTTTTATCACTGACTTATCAATCCTCATTAATATGTATCTTTCTTCTTTTTTCTTCTTTTTTAATTTTTATTCTCCTTTTTTTTTTTTTTTTTTTTTTTTTTTTTTTTTTTTTTTTTTTTTTTTTTTGGATTAATTAATTCATTATTATTCGAGCAAATATCATCCTATGAATTTGACGATTTTGCGACTTTCATCAACGAAACGTTTTTTTGTATATTTTTCATTTACTTATTTATTATTATTATTATTATTATTATTATTTTTTTTTTTCGAAGCATTTCGAAGAAAGGAACTCAAAACAGTCCTATCGTCTTCTTCTTCTTCTTCTTTTTTTCCTTCTTTTCCTTTCTTGTTATCAAATTGACGTACAAAATTTGACCATGCGAATTTTTTTTTCATTTTTTGTTAATTACAACGAAAAAAGGAGGGAAAAAAATATTCTTTCATAACTTTCGTGAATCATAAGTAGAATTTTATAATTTCGTACAAGGCTTACACATTCAAGGTGGAATGAATGTTTTTTTTTTAGATAAACTAAAAAAATTCCTAGGATGTAGTATTATAAGTTGAAGAGAAAAAAGAAACTAAAGTAAGAACGTGAATGTAAAAATTAGGTTGGATAGTTAGCACGAAAAATGAACCACCATTCAACGTGATATAAATTATCGAAGAAAAAAGAGCAAAAAAAAAAAAATCGTGATTAATTTCTAATCAAAATATATTTTCACATAAGCGTAAATCGTCCAAAATTATCTCGGAATATCATTTACATTCATACTTTGATCTTAAAAAAACAATCTTGGCCATCGTTAAGTACAAAAAAAAAAAAATAAAAAAAAATAAAAGAAAGAAAGAAAGAAAGAAAGAAAGAAAGAAAGAAAGAAAGGAGACGGATAAACAACAAAGTAGAGAAAAAGAGAAAGAGAAAAAGATCACGAAAAGGAAAAAGAAAAAAGAAAAAAAAAAAAAAAGAAGAGAAACAATTCGAAGATGCAGATAGAATAAAAGACTGGAGGAGCTTGGTTGGTTGGATAATTTTCACGAGAAAGGGAGAGAAATTCGCGAGGGCAAAAAGGGTCCATCGTAGGTCATAGTAGTAGTAGTAGTAGTAGTAGTAGTAGTAGTAGTAGTAATAGTAGTAGTAGTAGTAGTAGACGAACGTATATCGCGGCGATGTTATCCGCAAACACGCGGGTTCGGCCAATTTATCCCATGGGATGAGGCCGACGTAGCTATGGGAGTTTGGTATGGGGCAAGCTTGTCCAGCGGAATGAATTCAACGCGTAGCCCCCGTGCGGTCGAACTATCTCTCTCTCTCTCTCTCTCTCTCTCTCTCTTTCACTTTATTTATCTCTATCTTTATCTCTCTCCCTCTTACTTCCTCTTCTATTCTCGTCTCGTTTCTCTCTTTAACTAACTAACACGAACGCAAACCCGTTACCGTTTCATCCTTTCTCTTAGATCTATCGAAATCCGATCTTTACTATTTCATTCAAGATTTCCCGAATAGAATCAAAATGATCGTATAGATCATCGATGGAATTGAATCGTATTAATTGTTCTTGTTAAATTATGTATCACTTCGTATACGTATATATCTCTGTCGATATTCGATGATTTTAATTCGTTTCGTTATTAACGCGTTAATTACATAATCGTTATTTTTTTTTTTTTTTATATATAATGGATCGATACATTTCAATCGATCGATCTCTGTCGATATCGATGATTTTAACTCGTTTCGTTATTAACTCGTTAATTACATAATCGTTATTTTTGTTCTTTTTTCTTCTTTTTTTTTTTTTTTTTTTTATAATGGATCGATACATTTCAATCGATCGATTTATCGACTTTCTTTTAAAATCAATAATTTTAGAATCTCGAGTTTTCTATTTAAACGTTCGACACTTCGATAGATCGATTCTTGTACCTTAAATTTTATAATCGTATATTATTATATAACGAAGTTTGAAAATCTTTTTTTCCTTTTTTCCAAAATTCATCTGTGTCGATCTTACTGTACCGGCAATCAACGTTTATATTTCAATCGAAATAAATCGAAATTCGTTGGTATCCATCGTTTAATTAATTGCAATTTTTTTTTTTTGGAATTCCAATTAATCGTAAGGAACGGTTCAAGATAAAAATTATCTAACAGGAATTATTCAAAAAGAAAAAAAAAGAAAAAAAGAAACGTTGAATCTCGAACCTCGAGTTACGAAATTATTTTCGAGATTTATCGTCAAAAAAAAAAAAAAAAAAAAAAAAAAAAAGAAAAAAAAATAATAATAATCAATAAAATCGTTCCTTCATCGACGGAAAGAAAACCTCCATCGAATTTATCTTCTCAGTATTTAACATCGAACGCGAATCGTTCGATCGCAAAACTTTCTATCTATTCGATAATAATAATCGTGGCATCGACACAAACGAGGAAGTAGAAAGTTAAAACAAAAACAAAAACAAAAAAAAAAAAAGGAAAAAAAGAAGAGAGAAAAAAAGAGAAATAGAAAAAGAAAAGAAAAGAAAAGGAAAAAAAATTTCAAACTCTTCCTCCTCAAATCCCATTACCCCATTAAAATAATTTTATATCTAATTCCGCTTATATACGTATTCACGTAACGTTCACGTGTCGAGTAACAAATATACGTATCTAAGTAAGAGAGCCGAAGGCAAGCAAGCAAGCAAGCTAGCAGGCAAGCAAGCAGGCAGGCCTTGATTGCAAACAGGGCACACACAGAGATTTATTGACCTGTCAATAGTGGAACCCCGAAAACGGCGAATTTACAACACCGCAGGTGTTAAGTTCCACCGTGCGTGTAATAACGGGCGCGTCTGATCGTAGGGGCCCCAAACCACGGTAAACCACACTGTAATTATATTTCCGAAGGTATGAGAAGGGCCCAGGAACGGACAACAACACCTTTGTCATTATCAGCTGAGCCATTCTGCTCGTAACTCAATGAAAGCCGATAACCGTTCCCATTCATCTATCTGTCTATCCACTCAACCGGTTGACTTGTTTTCTCGTAAATGACAATTAAAGGAAAAAAACAAAAAAAACAAAAAAAGAAAAAAAAAAAAGGAGAGAAAGAGAAAAAAAAAGTTCTTTTCTAACGAAAATCAACGTTGGAAAAAAAAAAAAAAGAATTAATTCCTATGCTTTTCTTCGAAATATTTTTCCTCTTTGTTTTTACACCACTCACTGCGAGATAAAATAAACAGATCTGATCTTACCTTTAATCCGGTAAGACGTGGTTCCTCGGCAGCCAATTTCGCAAGTTCGTGATAATCTCCTTGAGCAGCTTTCACCAACCATTCTCGTGATTTTCCATCCAATTGCTTTGGAAATAGAAAGGCGAGTCAAACGATGCAGATCGATATAGATCGTGTCTTCGATCCATGCAAACCGTACGTACGTATGTACATACTTTCAAACTCGAATCTTTGGAAAATTAATATATTTAGAAAGGACGACGATCTCGAGGATCGAGAAAGTCTAAAGAGAAATTTTTTCGTTCTTATTACATGGACGGACAGATCGAAGATGTTAATTTTATGGATATAAATTTATTTAACTCACCCAGGCAACCGAAGCACTGTCCTCTTCGTCGGCACCCTATGGAGAAGAACAAAAAAAAAAAAATAAGAAAAGATAAAAAATTAAACTGAGAAAAAAATTACAAAAGAAGAAAATTCCTCAATTATGTATATAAATATATATATATACATATATATATATACATACATATATGAAAAGAAAAAAATTATTTTCAAATTGAACAATCCGATTATATATTTTGTATAAATTGTACAAATGGATAAATGATGATTGTCCATTAAATATAAGAAGCTTTTCATTCTTCTTATCTTTTTCTTTCTTTTTTGTTTCTTTTTTTTTTTTTTTTTTTTTTTTTTTTTTTTTTGTATGAAACACGAAAGACAAACGAGAAGAAAAATAAAAGGTAGTGACAAAGGAAGAAAAAAGAAAACAATTAATCGTTTGTTAAGAAAAGAGTCATTTTCAATTCGGACGTTGCGTGGATATCATTCTGTTAATAAATAAAATATTAAACAAATACGAAATCATGTCACTCTCTTTCTTTTTCATTTATTCGATTAAACGCCATCGAAAAATGAATAAAAAGAAGAAAAAGAAGAAAAAGAAGAAGAAGAAGAATGGAAATAAAAAAAAAAGGAAAGAAAAAAAAAAAGAAAGTAAAGAAAGAGACAATCGATTGGTTCAAAAAAAAAGAAAAAAAAAAAAAAAAAAAAAAAAAATGAAAAGAAAAAAAAAGAAAAAAAGAGATCTATTTCGATTCGGAACCTGAGTCGTATTATAACGAATTATAAATATCTATAAATATTTATAAATATCTAATATAAATAATAAATATATAAATATATAAATATTTAAATAATAAATAAATATAATAATAAATAAAAAGAAATGGCTAACCAAACGAAATCTTTTTTAATACCACTCTTTTCTCCTCCTTTTCTAGTATACGATATTTGGCGTTAACGCCATTACATGGATAATTAGTGATAAGAAAAAAAAAAAAAAAAAAAAAAAAAAAAGAAATAGACGAATAAATAAAAAGAAAAGAAAACAAAAAAAAAAAATAAAAATAAAAATTATTCCGATTGGTTCAAAGAATCAATTTCAATTCGAATGATGCGTATCATGCTAAAAAAAAAAAAAAAAAAAAAAAAAAAAAAAAAAAAAAAAAAAAAAAAAAAAAAAAAAAATTAATTCGATACAAAATCTTGTCATTTCTCCTTCTCTCTCTCTTTCTCTCTCTCTCTCTCTCTCTCTCTCTCTTTCTCGTATCTATTTAACACCGATAGAAAAGAAAAGTGAAAAACGGGACAATAAGAAAATCCGTAAAAACCAATGACTAGCAACATAATAAAAGGAACGTGCTTCAACCATCGAATTGACATAATACGAATCCAATAATCGATTCCCCGATGCAAAATTTCGAATGCTTGTTGCAAATGCTTGCATAACTACACATCGATGACGATGCATCGCGTCAAACGTAGCCTTTTTCTCTCTTCTAGGTTACTATAATTCAACAATTTACGTGCGTAAAAGCTGTGAGAAGCCACACGTAGCATGAACGTGCTCAAACCATCGAATTGTTATATACGAATCTAATAATTTATTCTATGAGGCAAAACTTCCCAATGCTTGTTGCTAATGCTTATGTAATCACTTTCAATGACAATGCACTCATCTGAATGATCTTTTTATTATTGTTTTCTCTATCTCTTTCTTTCTCTCTCTCTCTCTCTCTCTCTCTCTCTCTCTCTCTCTTTTTTCTTTTTTTTTTCTTTTTGTTTTTTCCTTCTCTACAATTTTACGATTCTATGATCTAGAGATTTACGAAAAAAAAAAAAAAAAAAAAAAAAAAAAAAAAAAAAAAAAAAAAAAAAGAAATAATAATTGTAATTAATTTCTTTTCGGAGTGATTTTATTAATAATGAAATTTAATTAATTAGAAATATGGTGTATATATATATATATATTTTTTTTTTATCTGTTAGATAATTTTTATCTTTTTCTTTTTATCTTTATTCATTACTTTCAATTAATTATAATATATATGTATATTATTGTGCTTTTTTTTTATAAAAATTACTTTCAAGAAATTTAATTATTTTTCAGAAATTTAATTAACTATAAATATGATATATATTGTATATATACACATACACACATACACATTTTTTTTTTATCTGTTAAATAATTATTATCTTTTCCTTTTTATCTTTATATGTTACTTTCAATTAATTATAATATATATATATATATATATATATATATATATATATATATATATATATATATACATGTATATATTACAATTAATCAAATAATATATGTATGTTATTATGCCGTTCGTATGGAAATTATTTTTTCTTACATACTCGTAATTATTAATATATTTAAAGAATTAAATAAATCATTAGATATATATCGTAATAATGTTTGTATGATAAAACATATCATGACTATGATCATAAATCAATCTCAATTACTTTCATTTACGTATTTCGTTATTTTAAAAATAACATTTATTTAAACGTAATACAATTATATAAGTGCAATTTATAGCGCATATTGTTTATCATTTAAAATCAAAAAAAGTTGACTAAGATAAAAATCGAATATAAATATCTATAACGCACATATAACCTTTGCAAGAAACATCATCTACGTCTTCTATAAAATAAAATAATTATAATATCAACATTTTTGTTTAAATATAACATATTATATATATATATATAACTGCAATTTATATCGTATAATTGATAGATACAATAAAAAATAGAAAAGAATCAAACGAATTATTGCACACCATTTTATATTCGATTCAATAAAACATATCATTCAAATTATTGTTCAAACCTGACATAATCATATAACTACAATTAATAGCGTATAATTGATAGATACGATTAAAAAAAAAAAAAAAAAAGAAAAAGAAAAAAAAAGGGAGAAAAGAAAAGGAAAGAAAAAAGAAATCAAACAAATTATTACACACCACTTTGTATTCAATTCAATAAAACATATCAGTCCGACACCGATCGTAAAATCCCTCGTATCTGCTTTAATCATTGAATCATTGAAAAGTCGAATCTGTCGGATGAGTGCAACATTGCTAAACCTTGATCCCATACAATGTCATCGTACATTCGTGGTGCATCGTGTGCGCTGGTTATATCTTATATGTGTGACGTGGTGTATGGTATATAGAGAAAGACAGAAGAGGAGAAATATACGAGAGGAAAAAGAGAAACTTGCAAGAGAGAAAGAAAGAGAGAGAGAGAGAGAGAGAAAGAGAGTAAAATGATGGGAGGTTGGTAGGGGGTAAGGGGGCAAAAGGATTTCTGATCCCAGAAACGTTAAACGACTACTCATCCCTGTTAAACCGTTTGTATTTTCACTCGTCACGGCTACGTCGGACGTTCGAGGTGCTCATATCGACACTCCATACGACCAGAATCGATCGTGACTCCTCGTAAATTACATCGGCATCGGGTAGAAAATGGATGGGACGTTAGAATTTTGCCGAATCATCATTAGCTCCGAGAGGTAGGAAGAACTCGATATATCTCTATCGATCGAACAAAACTACGTAGCGCGTGTCCTTAAGTGAAATCTCTCGAATCGTTTTTGCGGTTGTCCCTTCTTGACATTGATCGTCATTCTGAATCGCATAAAATCAAATATAATCCGTGATAACTGAGAGATACGAGATAGGTCGTTGAATTTTTCTTTTTTTTATTATTATTATTTTTTTTTTTTTTTCTTTCTCCTAGGAATATAACGAAACCCATTTAACGATTGGTGGTAACTAGTGATGGTAAAAAAAAAAAAAAAAAAAAAAAAAAAAAAAAGAAAGAAAAAGAAAGAAAAGAAAAAGAAAACGAAAAGAAAATTATAATAAATGTTTGAAAGAGTGAGATTTTGTTCGGGACTAATAATGTATCGTATCATCGTCGTCGTACAATGATAACGTATCAATGAGAACCACTGACCCCCCGTAGCGTCAGGTGGTGCATCGAGGTGCGTTCCCAGCTTTCGTGTGCTATGCCCTTGCTTCTCCTCCTCCTCCTCCTCCTCCTCCTACTCTTTCTTCTCCTCCTTTACCTCCTACACCTCCTCTTCATCCTATTTCTCTTTCCTTTTCTCACGTTGATACGTAAGTATATATATATATATATATATATATATTTTTTTTTTTTCGTACGTATGTATGTACGTATATATTTACTTATACATATACATATACATATATAATATCTCGAATTAAAATAATATTTATATGTTGAATGTAACGATAATGTTTTGATCGTTCGTTGAATTTTAATATATTTGTTTGTTTCGTTTTGGTAAGAAAATAAAAAATAAAAAAAAATTGTTTTTGTTAATTTAAAGATAAATAAATAATATTACGTCACATGAGAAATACATGTAATCTAATAATAATAGTCGATGTAAAAAGTATTATATATATATATATATATATATATATATATATATATATATATGTATATAAAATTTTCTACTTTTTTTTTAATCTTTTTTCTTCTCCTACATTGATAAATATTCCTGATACGTATTCATAGTATAAGTATATACGTAGACATCGAATTAAATTAATTATTATGACATCGAATTTTGAAGAATTTAACGAGACCGTTTTCATTGGTTGGATTTAATTCTGTTTTTGAAATAAAATTTTTTTAAGCGTTATTTTATCTCTTAGATGGAAAATAAATTATTTTTTGATATTTATGAGATATAATATAAAAATATATATGAATTATAGTTACTTTAATATACATATCGGTGTATGTATATAATAATGTAAATTATATACCTTAATGAAGTATAATGAATTTTTTTTTTTTTTTTTTTTTCTAAAATCTAATTCTATTTATTATAATATAGTTTTATTATACTTAGATATAATTTATAATTAATGTTTCTATATATTATAGTAACAGTTATAGTTGATTAGTATAAGTTTTATTTAAC
>NC_062208.1:1192822-1206951 GCF_912470025.1 Vespa velutina
CTATAGTATAAACTGATACTATAATTATATTTAATGCTATAGTTTAAAAAGATTGTGATATAGTATGTTCATTGTTATAATTTATATATATATATATATATATAATTGCATTTAATCGGGATATTAAGTAATTCAAAAAAATTTCTATGTTATATCTAACTATACTAGCGCTATACAGTGCTATAATAAAATATAGTATAATTTAATCTAGTCTTGGTTAAGTCAATGAATAATTTTCATTAATTACAAAATACTTAAGAAAAGTATGTTAAATCGTATTTTGTTGATCAATAAAATTATACATAATTTTCACAATTCGTCATATTTAATAACATCAACAATATAGTATAATATATTATAGCATCATATTGATTAATAATCACCAATAATTAATCTTGAAATATTCAATATTTTATTATCTAATTAAACAACATCACAGTATAGTATAAAATGTCACAGTATTATATTGAATTAGTCAATAAAAACACTATAATATAATATAATATACAATAATATTGTATCGAATTGCTTCAATTAATATAATAAATACAATGTTGATCTATAAAAATAAAATATTCAAATTTTCATTAAAAAATCATAAATATATAATTTATTCAGATATAAGATGCTAAAATAATTTCAAGATCATCAACAACGATAATGTATTATAATCGTTAAAAATTATTATTATAATATGACAAGTATTAGTAATAAACAAAAAATGTACAAAAGATAAATAAAAACAAAAACAAAAAAAAAAAACTTAGAAAGAAAAAAGATAGAAAGAGATAGAAAGAGAGAAAAAGAGAGAGAATCGGAGAGGGGTAGAAGGGAGGGGGAGGGGAAGGGAGATAGATTGAACATGGACAGAATTTACATTGTCAACGTGTACCAATCGAAAATCCATTGAAATCGTGAAACAGGAAAGGGGCGGGGGTTGCGGGGGTTGCAGGGGGGGGGGGAAGGGGTAGGAGGGAGCGAGGGAGAGTCAAACTCGAGAAACGATACGAAGATAAAATCCGAGAAAGTACGAAAGAGTATTCGTCGCGATGAGAAACCATATATAAGTGATACGGAAGGAGGGGTGGGGTGGGATGGGGGAGGGAGTGAGGTTATAGAAGAGGGGAAGGGCCATTGGAAGGGGAAATCCTCGCGATTAGCGAGAAGTACCGCGAGATCGATTATGCGCGGAATATCCTGCGGATAACGTAGGCCTGATTTATTCCCCTAATGGGGGGGCGTTCGAGCATTCATTTCGCGAGGTCCGTACGAGGCAATTCCACTTGGTGCGATGCGATGCGGTACGGTGCGGTGCGGTGCGGTGCGGTGCGGTACGGTGCGGTACGGTACGCGAACTATCGTCTACTATCGTGGCCCAGGACTGTCACTGACAGGGGAAAACTCTCGCGCTGGGTGATTCAGCGCGCGTTCGGTGATTCGGCGACGCCTCCCCAACTACCACCACCAACCATAATCCCTAAATCTATACCCATCGGGTATAATGATAATATCAGAGGAATTCTATTTTAATTATAAACAATTGTTTTATATTTATCAATCAATTTACTTTCGTCATAACGTAAACGAGACGTAATTCGCGAGTATAGCAAACCTTTGAGAGAATCACGTTCTTAGATAAGAGATAAAGGGCGTTAGGTTACCCAAAGAGATTAGAAGGATATAACCATGGTCCTGAAGATGGTGTCAAATGTAGAACCAACCACGAGAGATCGGCCAAGGTTGCGGTTACCTCGAGGTAGGAATCTCGAGTAGATATGTACCTACTATCTTATTCACTTCTATCCCTATCCCTATCCCTATCTCTCCCTTTCTCTCTCTCTCTCTCTCTCTCTCTCTATCTCACTTTCTCTCTCTCTCTCTCTCTCTCTCTCTTTCTCTCTAATCGAATTCAGTACGGTGTCGCGGAGTCTTAGTACGACTTCGAGAGTCAGAAACGCCAATGAGAAAGTTAGACCCCCCGAGTTAGCTGACATCAGACAGACGGGACAAAGTATTTTGGTTCCGCATCCTTTCCGACCGGTTACGTTCCTTACTATCATGTCGTCGACTAATGACATGTCTCTGATCTCTTATCTTCGAAGCTTGCTCTTTCCTTTGAGATGTTATATCGATGTAACGATATATTACCCGGACTTATCGCTCTTCTCTCTCTCTCTCTCTCTCTCTCTCTCTCTCTCTTTGTTTGATAAATAGATAGCCATGTGATCGACGACCTGTACAGAATGTATTTAAACGCCAGGATAATGATTATTCTTTTAAAGACACCAAAGTGGTATATATATATATGTATGTATGTATATATATATATATCAGAGCAAAATCGAAACTTCGACCACGTACGGTATGATATTCATCATCGAAACCACGATTCGTCATCGACGAATCGAACGAAACTCTCGTATACCCGAACAAGTAGATAGAGGACAAGTTTCAGCCGTAGGTACCCGATTACACGATATGACAGAGAAATTAGCGAGCGAGACGATTATCGGCTCGTTCTCTCAACCAAACAAAGAGGGAATTAACGAAAGAGAGAGATAGAGATAGAGATAGATAGATAGATAGATAGATAGATAGATAGAGAGAGAGAGAGAGAGAGAGAGAGAGAGAACGAGAGAGGACGAAACACACAGGGTTGATTCATAACCGAGTTCTCGTATTTTCGCGGCCGGGCACTGCGAATTTGGTCCGGATGGAGAACATGGAAGCATCGACGGTGCACAACGTTTACCCACACCTCTTTGCCATCCTACGTTGACAGGATTATATTCGTACGTGCTCGTCGTGTTTCTCTCCCGGTATGTACCACCACCGGGCTCCCGCAATACGCGTCGAGCGATCATATTCCCGTAGGCTAATAAATTTATCCTCGGTACTCGAGCGCACGTCGACCGTCGTCATCGTAATCGTCATCGTCATCGTCATCGTCGTTATCGTCGTTATCGTCGTCAACGATAACGGTGACGAATTGTAACGTGATAACCGATATCGTGGTTACCATATAGTTCTTCTACAGTAACTATAAATTAATTCTCGTAATTAAGACATTTTTTAACTTCAAAAATTCGACGAAATTTTTTACACGTAAGTGATGAATTTTTTTTTTCTTTTTTCAATGAAATTAATCCTACGATAAGAAGACATTGAATGATAAGACAATTTATGATATTGATTGAAATCGTCATTGTCGATCTGATGGATCTGTGTGATGGTGAAATCAATGAGAAATAATAATTAACGTCTGTACAAGACCAAATTGATTAAGATCAAAGAAAGATAGATGTCTCTATTATTTTCAATAATATTTTTATGTTTACGTTGAGTTATATATTTATGAAAAATAATTAATATTCTAAAAATAAATAAATTTATATAGATATAAATTTAGTGATATGATTCGACGAGAGAACGAGCAAGTAGTTAAATTGAAACAATACCTATATTTATACTTAAATATATATATCCTACAATAACTATATTTATATTTAAATATATATATATCCATCGTTTATAATTATTAAATCAAGTTTTTGTCATATATTATTAAATATTATAACGACATAAAATATAAAATAAAATAATGCAAATAGAATAGTAACACTGAGCAATATGTATTTCTATTGAATTTTTATAATGAATCCATTCAATTATTCCTACGTTATATATATATATATTACACTTTGTCTTTATTATTAATAAATAAAATCGATGATAATACAACCGTGATATTATGATACGTTATATTTGTAATCCGACAAATATTGGAACCAATAAAATCAAGCCATTCGCTCTTGTAAATACCACACTTGTAAACAGCTCTTTATTATTATTTATTCATATATAAATAAATAATTAAATAAATAAATAAGTAAACATGACTACGACCATTAATCCAATGAATATTCACCAATGATATTAATAATCCATCATTCACGCATTGTATAAATATTCTCTTTCTAATATACGTTATTATTATTATTATTATTATTATTATTATTGTTATTATTGTTATTATTATTATTATTAGATAAAGAGAATACGATCAATTGATCAAGATAATAAGTCGAACAACGAGCAACAGCCACGCGGATATTAATAATAACGTAATACTTAATATCATTATAGATGAAAACCTTTCTTATGGTTAACGAAAAAAAAAAATAATATCCTGAAAAATAATACTATGATGAAGATGATTAGGATTATGATGATGATGACGATAACGACGATAACGACGATGATGACGATGATGACGATGATAATGATGACGATGCTGATGATGCTGATGATGATGCTGCTGCTGCTGATGATGATGATGATGATGCTGATGATGATGATGATGATGATGATGATGATGATGATGATGATGATGGTAACCGAGTGTCTCGCGTGAAGGTCGAGCTTAGCTGGCCGTTCTGTTTCGTCTCCTAACGAGTTTATCGCATCCTCTTTAACGTTATTAACACGGGCTAACGAACTGGAAGTGCCGAGTCAGCCGTGGTCCAACCACCGAACGTAGATGCGTTTGAGTATGTATGTGTATGTATATATGCATATATATATATATATATATATATATATATATACACGTGTGTATCTAGGTACGTGTATGCACATGTATACGTTCGAGAGAGTGCACTGGAGAGACTCGAAGAGACGTGCGGGTTACGTGTATAAGGTGGGATAAAGGTATATCCAAACGGGAGAGAGAGAGAGAGAGAGAGAGAGAGAGAGAGAGAGAGGGAGGGAGGGAGAGAGATAGATAGATAGATACAGATAACGAGAGAGAGAGAGAGAGAGAGAGAGAGAGAGATGCCTGTCTGTGCGGCTCTGATACCCCAGTCTCTGAGCTAATTCCAAGGTGTAATCTGCGGGTACCATCTCAATGGATTAGCATATAGATAGCGAGGTGGGCTGACCGTATATATATATATACATATATATATATATATATATATATATATATATATATATATATATATATGCGCCTAGATCACGTTGGAGGAGCCATCGTTCGTGTCCGTTTTGGTCTCGTGTCTCCTACCGATGGAAACGCGAGTGTTGGACGGGGGGAGAGAGGTGCTTGTTACACATCCATACATATATACATATATACACACAGGTGTGCGTGCAATCGCAAACTTACAATCTCTTCTTACTTTTAAGAAGAGAGAGAGAGAGAGAGAGAGAGAGAGAGAGAGAAGAAAAGGAAAGAAAGAAAAGGACAATGAAAAAAATTATACCAAAAATAAGTTCACTCTCCATAGGCGAGTTTAAAAAATCGTTAGTTAGCGATTAAAAAAAGAAAAAAGAAAGAGAGAAAAAAACAAGAAAAATAAAAAGGAGAGAGAGAGAGAGAGAGAGAGAGAAAGAGGGGAAGGGGGGGGGGGGAGGGGGAAAGAAATAAACAAAATCTATTTACTCGAGTGAGAGAGAAGATCTTGACGAAAGGAATTTGGATTCTGGACGAATCGAGAAGTGGGAGGATAAAAAGACGATAACGCTCTCTCTCTCTCTCTCTCTCTCTCTCTCTCTCCCTCTCTCCTTCTTTCTTTCTTTGGAGAACCGTAGAGCATTTTGCTCGAGGTGATTCGGTCGCGAGGTAATTTGTGCTCACAGCAGGGCTGAGCAAACACGCGCGGCGGGGGTGCCTCGAAAAATTAAATAACTCGATGACTGGTCACATTCTCGGGCGTGCGCATCTCGCGAAGAGAGAGAGAGAGAGAGAGAGAGAGAGAGAGAGAGAGAAAGAGAAAGAGAGATGCAGCTTCTCTCTCTCTCTCTCTCTCTCTCTCTCTCTATTTTTATTTCTTTCTTTCTTTAGCCCCTATAGATACGCGTTCATACTAAAAAATCAAGTAAGAAAAAGACAGAAAGAGAGAGAGAGAGAGAGAGAGAGAGAGAGAATAAAAATAAAAAGAAGAAGAAGAATATGAATAAGAAGAAGAAGAGAGCGTCTTTCAAGGTACGAATGACGTGGCCCTGGTACCACCTTCTTCTCTTAGCTAAGTTAAGAACTAAGAACGTGCCTAGAGGATATAGGTACTTCGATCCATCCCTGGGGAAACGCCAGGACGAGAAGGAGTAGCCTTTGCCGAGGAACGACCTGGCGAGAAGCCAGGATATCTGGGGCCCGAGCGCCGGCCTCCCGCAGGCTTATGAATACAAATAGCCGCTCACTGGTCGAGGCCGCAGATCCCTGATAAGAATATTCTTTCTCTCTCTCTCTCTCTCTCTCTCTCTCTCTATCTCTTTCTCTTTTTTTCTCTTTCTCTTATTCCTTCCTCTTACTCTCCTTACCTATAACATAACGTAGTATAAAGTACAGACTCTTAGCCGGGTCTCACTGGCCACCGTACGACGTACGACCGTTTAACGGAGGATTATACTCGCGAATGGGGAGGTTGATTTCGATCAAGACGGTATCGGCCTTGTATCGGTGCCCGGAAAAGAGATGAGAGGCGCTACGGAATGTCGCGATTGGACGGACGAGACCTGCTTGTTCCCTCTTTCTATCATTCTAACGAGATCTCTCTCTTTCTTTCTCTTTGTCTCTCTCTCTCTCTCTCTCTCTCTCTCTCTGTCTCTTTCTCTCGCTCTCTTTCTCTTTTTATCTCTCTTTCTCTATCTCTCTTGGTCTCGCGGCGAAGGCCGATCGAAATCTATCACCTGTGTGTTTAAATGATTTTCGATCTTGTTTATTCTTTAAGAACGATTAACGTCGTTGATTAAATCCTTTGATCCTCAGACAGAGAAAGAAAGAAAGAAAGAGAGAGGGAGATAGAGAGAGGGAGAGAGAGAGGGAGGGAGGGAGAAATGTTACTATACACGTATATAACCACGTGAGTATTATCTTTATGGTTTTTTTAAATGTTTTTGCAATGATGCGGAGAATATAATATTTTTTTTTGCAAATGTTAATAAAATCAAAACGAATTTAAAGAAGCATTTTACACATTATTTACTATTATTTACTATTATTATTTATTATTATTATTATTATTTTTGTTTTTTTTATTTTTATTATTATTATTTTTATTTTTATTTTTATTATTATTATTATTATTTGATGATATCATCATCATACATCACCATGATTATTATTATTAATCATCATCATCATCATCATCATCATCATCATGATTATTATTATTACTATTATTATTACTATTATTATTGAAATAATAAATATAAAATAGATCATTGTTGTTCAAGGGGAAAAAAAAAGGGAAATTCAAAGTTCAAGGACAATTATTAAAAGAGATCATAGAAATTAGTATAAAAATGAAACATAAAAATTTATATAAAAATTTATATAAAAATTTATGTAAAAATTTATGTAAAAATTTATGTAAAAATTTATGTAAAAATTTATAAATCAAAATGCACATCTTGATCGAATCATCCTACCAATGCATTACCTTCGTCAAAATTTCTAATAGTTATACAGAACTATACAATTTTTGATCGTATCAATCGATTTATTTATTATTTTTCAATGTTCTATAAGAAAAAGTTTTTTTGAAATTTTCTATTAAATTTATCGATAACTTTCTAATCTTTCTAATGACTTCTCTAATCCAATAACGTACATTTCTAAAGACTTTCTCACATACGCACAGTTGAAATAATACATTCGATCGATCAACTGTAATAAAGATCAAATGTAAAAGATAATCATTTGTCAGATTTTAACGATCAATCAGATCAAGAATGACGTTCAAGATAAATCTCAAACTTCCTCGAACTTTTCACATAGTTATAAAGATTAAATAAATCTGATTGATCAGATTGTATCGGAGAAATGTTAAGTTAGTAAAATTAATCATTCGCATGATTAATACGATCGATTAAATTTAAAACGAATGAATGATAAACGATATCATTGTATTATATCGTTTGGATAATTTTGCAAATTATAAAAACAAGTGTAAACACTGAGTATGAAAGATCGAAAGTTTTAGATATCTTTTGAGAAAGATTTATCATTAGGTATATAAGAAATTAGATAAGAAGAAAAAGAAGAAGAAGAAGAGGAAGAAGAAAAAGAAGAAACGGTATTGTACGATATATCCTTCTTCTTTTTTTTTTTTTTTTTCTTATCTAGTAAATACACTATACATAGTTTGTCCTTCTTCTATACGGAAAGGAATGTAGCATGGTACAGTCTCGATCATCATCCCCTACAGGTTTCTCTCTCTCTCTCTCTCTCTCTCTTTTTTTTTCCTCTCTCTCTCTCTCTTTCTGTGTTCGGTCGATCACCATCTAGATACTCAGCGTCCTGCCGTGCGCGTTTCACGATCAGAGACACTATCTACGTCGATCTCTAGCTAATGTCGTGTAAGAACGTCCGGAGCTACGCCTTCTTCGATCTACTGACAGCAGTTTGTCGAGAGACACTCCTCGCGAGCTTGGCGATACATCACAAAGCCCTTTTTAATCCTTCCTCGCGATGCTCTTTCCCCATCCTCAGCATCCGTTCCTCTCGTTTCCTCCCACTCGACCCACCTCTACTCACTTCGTTTTCATTTCACCCTTTATCACAAAACTCCAACATACTCTCCCTTTCTGATCAACCCAATTTCTCCCATGATCTTTGAATATCGTACACGACAATCACGAGTCTAATGTTAAATCAAAATCTCTCGAAGGATTAAAACGTTTATAAAAATCTTTCTATAAATTTCTACGATTTCTACGAAAGAAAATATAATTCAATATTATTATGGATTACGATATAGCATCTAAATGTGAATCATAGCATCGTTAAATGTTTCAAACTTTATTACGAATATTTCTTTTTTTTTTTTCTTTTTTTTTTTTTTTTTTTTTTATCGGCACAATTTAAATAACTGACTGTGGTGCTTCTTGGGATGTAAGATATCTTAGAATAATTTTGAGCTCAATTGTTGAGTAAAATGCAATTTGTGCATTGCACGGATTCATGAATTTCTTTTTTCTTTTTTTTTGTGTTCTTAATGCCAATCAATAAAATCCTTATTATTGATCGAACTTCGATTTATTTTTCGCTAAGTCGATGCAAAAATGACGATTGGGCGAAATAAAAAAAAGAAAAAAAAGAAGAAGAAGAAGAAGAAGGAAAATGAAAAAGACAAGAAAAGAAGAAAAGAAAGAAACAAAAAAAAAAAGAAAGAAAGAAAAAGGAAAACTACAACAACAATAGTAACGATAATAACAACAATAACAATGATCGGACCACCAAGGAAAAGGTTCGAATCCCCATGAAAGGGATGAAGCCCCCTTCCAACCCCTCCAACTTCCCCGTAGGTACACTATCGTGACAGTCACAATCAGTCAGTTTTCATTCTAATACACGTAGACATCAAACTCGTTCGTTTGTTCGATCGCTCCGCTCATTCTCACTACGGGAGTCTTGCCGCCTCCTGTGAGGCAGGAAACCTTAAGAGTTCCATTCATCCTGGGTAAAAGAGAGAGAGAGAGAGAGAGAGAGAGAGAGAGAGAGAGAGAGAAATACAGATACAAACAGAGACAAACAGAGACAGAGATAAAGGAAACAAAAAAGATTTTTTTTCATTTTTCTTTCCAAAAAGATGAGTAACTCAAAAGACTCCGCGGGAACGGAATCAACGAATTTGATTTATTAGAAATATTCGTGTACATGCGAGGTTTCAGGATTCAGAAAAAAAAACAAAAACAAAAAAAAAAAAAGGAAAAAAGAAAAGAAAAAAAAATGGTTGCACGATAAATCGCTCGACGCGGTAATTCATTTACACCTGAACCCCATTAAGGGATGATCATTTATCGGTGATAAAGGACAAAACGTGAACGATAACGTTTACGTATCTCGTTCGTTCCACTCTTTACCACCCTATACATCTCTCTATCTCTATATCATTCTCTTTCATCTTTCTCCTTTTTTTTTTTCCTTTCTTCTTTTATCCTTCTACTTATCCTAATTCTCTTACTCTTCTCATCTCGTTGTATTTATACTTTATCTCGGGTAAAAGATAAAAGATTAGACGAAAGGGAAATAATATTACTTGGCGAACAACAACTGGCGAAAAACGAGGATAAAATCCCATAGAAATCCCATAGAAATCCTATAGAAATCTCATAGAACGAACGAATGAACGAACAAACGTATTTAATGCTCCCTTATAACGACACCAATTTAAATGATAATGCTCGGTTCTTTCTTTCTTTCTCTCTCTCTCTCTCTCGATCTATCTATCTATCTATCTATCTATCTATCTATCTCTATCTCGTTATATGTATGTGTTTGTGTGTATATACCTTTGAGATTAACTCGTAATGGGTTGGTATAAATGTCGGCGAACTTGTTAACTATACCTATCTCTTAGACTATCCTTCCAATGCGGAAACGCTTACGGTGCGTGCTAACTACTCCTGTACGACAAGATTATTTATGTCGCTAGTACGCCTCTTTTTCTTTCTCTCTCTCTCTCTCTCTCTCTCTCTCTCGCTATCTCTGTCTCTCTCTCTCTCTCTCTCTTTATTTATTTATTTCTTCGTCTTCCCCCTCTTTCGATCATAAGATGATCATAAGATGAAATCGATGAATCTATTGGGCCTGTGGCAGTAATGGTAGAAAGAAAAAAGAAAGAGAAAAAAATAAAAAAAAAAAAAAAGAAGAAAAAGAAAAAGAAAAAAAGAAAAAGAACATTCGATTTAATCATTCTAAGAGCTATACACGTAAGAAGATTATAAAATAGATTGTAGATTGTAACGTGGCCTTGGTTTACTCGCGAGCGAAAGTTTCGGAGCTAGAACTTTCAAAAAAAAAAAAAAAGAAGAAAAAAAAGAAAAAAAGAAAAAAAGAAAAAAAGAAAAAGCGATTTCATTTGATTTTTTACTCTTTTTTTGGTCCTGTTTTTCTTGTTCTTTTCTCTTTTTTTTTCTTTTTTTTTTTCTTTTTTTTTTTTTTTTGAGGATGGGAGGGTTTTTTCGTTTGTTCTTTTTTTTTTTTTTTTTTTTTTTCTAAGACTTCATTAGTCTAACGCGCGAGGAGGAACATGCAATTAAAAAGGAACACTTTGGCGTTCGAAAAATTGTCAAAGTTATAGATTACGGATTTTTTTTTTTTTTTTTTTTTTTTTTTTTTTAAGCTCATGTCTGTTGCTTTTCGTCAAAATCACATTTTTCTTCGATTATCATTTTACTAATTGGGATCGAGATTTAATTAAATTGATAAATATATCTCTATAAATTAATACCTATATATTATTTCGAGTTATTAAAAATTCAGTAATTTTTAAGGGAATTAGAATTGTGTAGTAATCGATAAAAAAAAAAAAAAAAAAAAAAAAAAAAAAAAAAAAAGAAAGAAAAAAGTGAAAATGACGTTTGTCTTTCAAATGTTCGAAAATAATGAAAAAAAAAAAACCTTTTTTGTTCCTTCGTTTTTCTTCTTTCTTTTTTCGACTTTTGTAAGTTCAAATCATATCCTATTTGGAAATTTAAAATGCGGTTTAAAGATATATTAGATTTTCTTTTTTCTTTTTCCATTTTGACAATTACGAAATTAAAAATGACACGGAAGCTCTCGATGTTTTAATTAAAAATAAAAGACAAAAAGAAGAAAAAGAAAAAGAAAAAATACATAGAATATTTTCTATCCTCAAAATATATCTTTTGTAATTTAATAATCTTTTGTATCACACGCGTCTTATCAATAAACGTTCTATATTTTGTAATGAAAAAAATTTGTTTCTAATCAAATCCAAAATCTCTTCTTAAGGGTGTACGTATGTTCTTGGTAAAAAAAAAATTCACGTGTTTCGAAAATACATATATATATATATATTTTTTTTTTTCAAAAAAAAAAAAAAAAAGAATAAAACGAATCCAAAAACTATTAATTGCACGTTGTTATTCGATATTTTATATATATATATAAAAAATTCCAATTTAGTTACACAACTCTGTATAATCCCATGTCTACCAACGTTTGCATGAAAATCCGAGCATCATGGGCGGCATCCTATCGAAACACAAAATTATTAAAATTCCAGTATCGTCTTGCAAAATAATGTTCTAGCTGAGGGCGAACAAGTTTGGAACTTGAAATTTTGTGAGAAACATGAAGTGAATTGAAACATTTTGAGAAACAAGAAAAAAAAAAAAAGAAAAAAAAAGAAAATCGTGGATCTTTCTTCGAAAATTAAGATTCGTTAAAGTTCATTGAAAAATATTAAAATATAAAATTGAAATTAGAATTAAAATTAAAAAGAAAAAAAAAAAAAAAAGAAAGGACCGATGGCTCTCAGTCACAAAATTATTATTATATTATTCTTTTCTTTTTTTTTTTTTTCTTCTCACACGACAATACCGAAATTTTCACAATTTTGTTTTTATAGATGAAAAATTAATCCTCCGTATTTTTTTATACATATGAAACATCAACAAGCAACGTCGTTAAATTATTTTTATTACAATTTATATTTTGCATTCTATCGGAATAAATAAAATAAAAAAAAAGAAAAAAAAAAAAAAAAGAAAACAAATCCCCCTGCCCCCCCACCCCCCCACCCCCAAAAAAACACATAAATTATTCGTTAATCGATATCGCCGGATTATCTAACCTCACGATCGGTTAAATCGCATAACGCAAAATTCGAGATATCACGGTTACGATTAAATTGCATCACGTCCTTGAATTGATTAAATTCAACGATTAATTAATTAAATGCTATTCATACGATATAAATTAATCGATCCTATTAAATAAATATTCCTCGCGACAATAATTTATTTTTCTTTCTTTCTTTTTTTTTTTTTTTTTATCCATCGAACAAGTCCTTCGAAATCTCGTTGAGGATAGATTTTTATTCGAAAAGATCATGCTCTTATACTAATTACGATAAGAACCGACAATAATCCTCCAAAGGAGATTGGATACAAGTACACCACCCCAGTGGTGTCTTTCTCGATATCGATGGATATAATAGAGAAAAAAACAAAACAAAAAAAAAAAAAATATATATATATATCGTAAATAAATCGATAGAAGATAGCTCGCATTGCTATCGGCGTATGGTTACACAAGCTTGAGGTTGGGAGTGCGGCTATTACTCGCTTGCGGCTGCGGCTATGGGCGGCTGCTGGGCTGCGGATCTACTATGGCTTGCGGTGCTACACTGGCGGGTGCATCAATAAATTTTATACCGAGGTAACGAGGGGCCCCAACTTTCCTTCTTATCTCTCGGCTCTTCTGCCCAAGTAGATTTGCCTAATTAAAGGAACAAGATGTAAACGATTTTATTCCCGCCATGGTTCTCTTTGGTATCTGCGTATCTCTCTACCGGGACAGAGACAGAAAAAGAGAGAAAGAGAAAGAAAGAAAGAAAGAAAGAAAGAAAGAAAGAGAAAGAGAGAGAGAGAGAGAGAGTGCACACAGCTCGAAACGAATAAGTGGACTCTCCTCCTTCGTATCTCTTGACGGGAGCCGAGCAAACGCCGTACCTAAAACTACCAACAACGGGCCAGGTGTGTTTCTCTCCCAATGCTCAACGAGCTACGCGGCAACTCTGATTAATGATCAGGATATTTCTCGGGTAAACGAGCGTTGAAAAAAAAAAAAAAAAAAAAAAAAAAGGAAAAAAGAGAAAAAAAATGGAATAAGAACAAAATATATACGTATGTGTGCGTACGCGTGCGTGTGCGTGCGTGTGTGTATATGTATGTGCGTGAGTGTGTGGTTTCATTCTTTGTAGTGCAACTTAAAATGCTTGCGATCGTAGTAACAACGGTACTCTAGATTTAAATTAAAAGATAACCATAGTAGTTTCTCCATCGGTTGTCTCTCTCTCTCTCTCTCTCTCTCTCTCTCTCTCTCTCTCTGTCTCTCTCTGTCTGTCTGTCTGTCTGTCTGTCTTTCTCTCTCTCCCGGTGAAAGTAACAACAACAACGTTCGAATAAAACCCAACGCTTCTTCTTTTTCACGACATGCGATGAGAACGCGATCATGTAATCGTGCTCGTCTACGCGCACGAGATGGTATCGTTTAAAGAAAAAAAAAAAAAAGAAAAAAAAAAAAAGAAAAAAAAAACAAGAAAAAGACAAGGAAAAAAAAAGAATGTGAATCCAAACAATTAATTAACATTTCG
>NC_062208.1:1207151-1227151 GCF_912470025.1 Vespa velutina
AATATATATATATATTTCGGATAATTATTTTAATTCTTTTTAATTTTTGAATTATACATGAAAAATTATCATCGGAGAATGTTCTTACGTGTTAGTAATATTGTAATCGTTTATAATGTTTCTTTTATGAACGTATATTTTTAAAAAGATCAATGCAAATTTGTGGAATTTGTTTTCTTTTCTTTTTGTCTTTTTTTTCTTGTTTTTTTTTTTTTTTTTTTTTTTTTTTAATTAAACTCGCCATGGGACAATGTTTTTCTCCTAACTATTTACACCATATAAAAGTAATAGTATTATTTTTTATACTATGTATCTCTTTTCATCGGAAAATTAATCGTAACCATCATCATCTTCGATTATCGATTATAATGAAATATCACTTTTTTTTATTATTGTTTAAATTAATTAAATCTATTTTGATATATAAACTTGAGAATGATGAATAAATATAATTTCTAAAATAAATAATTATCGTATCGATCGTCAACTCGATTATTATCTCGTCGATCGGTTATCGATTTTTTTAACGAAATTTTGTCATTGCAATTATTTTTAAAACGCGACTTTCTAATTATTCTTTCATAAATATACATTGATAAAATAAATAATATTATTAATTGATAATAATAAAATAACAAAAAAAAAAAAAAAAAAAAAAAAAAAAAAAAAAAAAAAAAAAAAAAAAAATAAGAAAAAGAAAAAAGAAAAGCTTTCTAGCTGCCTTTTTGTTTCTAATGAAAAATCAATAATCACGGTTATCGTCACTTCGATCATTATTATTACGATCGTTCAAATCGATCAATATCGTTCGTTAGAAAATTTGTAAAAAAAAAAAAAGAGAAAAAAAAAGGAACTTATTACTTTTTTTTTATTTAATAAAGAAAAATTTTGTCTGTTTGTTTTTTTTTTTTTTCCCCTAATCGAACCTCGAAATTCTTCTCAACGAATGTCTATAGACATTTTGATAAATTAAAAGTATGATGATCTATTACCTTTTCAGAACGTTTTTTAGTTGGTGTCGTTGTACCGTTAGGCCTGCCATGTAGATCAGTTTCATTGGCCATCCGATCGAAACGTTGCATCCGTTCACGGAAGCTCAATTCCTCACCGGAGCCAGGATTCGCAGTAGTGATCTCATCTTCCTGTATCGTCAACAATCACCATTGCTACGAGTCCTTTTTCAAAATTGAATATCTCTTTTCGAATAAACCACACGACTACATACCCCAACTACATATACCAGCGACAGCAACGAGAACAACAATAACAACAGCAGTAACAACAATAACAACAACAACAACAACAACAATAATAATAATAATAATAATGATAATAATAATAATAAGACAAATCAACCGAATGAAAAGAAAGAAAGAAAAAATAAAGAAGGACGAAATGTGGTTGGATCAAAAAAGACAAAAAGAGAAAAAAAAAAAAAAAAAAACAAAAACAAAGAGAGTACATATACATTAGGAAGATCTACAAAGGATCTACAGAAACAAAATTGTACGTATATAGATCTAATACGATGTATATTAGGTTATAATTAAGCGACGATACATACATGTTTATGAACGAGATATTCATAAATAAAGCTCATATTATCTCACGGTGTGATATATAATACAAGTGCATTATTACGAGATATATACTAATGAGGATCATTGTAGGAAATTAGGTGTTTCTAATAAAGGCAATATAGCTATATGCGTGTCAAGCATACTCGTTTATCGAGTTACAGATTGGATCGAAAGTTCCTAACACAGTTGAAAATTTCTAAATAATTTTAAACAACGATTAGACTTTTCTTTCTGGAGGCTCGTTAAATTAAATTTGTAATTTTACAATTTAACTAATGGAAAAAAAAGGAGGAAGAAGTATTGGCCTTAGAAGTCTTGAAAAAAAGGATAATCGATTGCCGAAAAATCTCCATAGGAACTTTTGATTCATCTAGGGATTTTTAACCCATCATTTATAAAGAAAAAAGAAAAAAAGAAAAAAAAAAAATATACATATATTAATATATGTATAGAAATATACATCCACGGTAATGCAAATTTACAAAGTTCTACGCATCTACAGCTTTTGAAATTAATTTGCCATGCTATTGTGTGAACACAAACGTGAAAAGAAAAAGAGAAAAAAAAGAAAAAAAAAAAAAAAAAAAATAGAAAAAACAAAGAGAAGAAATTGTTTGATACAAACTATACTATAAAGCGTACACCATTTATAAACTACAATAGCGAGTACGTATTTTTATTTGCCTTAGTAAAAAATTAAATATATCGATTTGAATATTATTTTCTTTCGTTAATATTTCTAAAAATTTTCTAAAGAATCTTTTTGTCTGTATAATATTTTATTATTATTATTATTATTATTATTATTATTATTATTATTATTATTATTATTATTATTATTATTATGTATATAATATTATATACATAAATATTACATACATAATAATAATAATAACAATAATAATAATAATAATAATAACAAATATAATAAATATAATATAATATAATATAATATAATATAATATAATATAATATAATATAATATAAACCTACAAAACTTCTAAATTTGTTTTTCATACTTTTTGTTTAAAAATTATAATAATAAATATGATAAATACATAATTATGTATATATATATATACATAATTATGTATTTATCATATTTATATATATATATATAATATATATAATAATATCAAGCTTGTAAAATAACAAAAAGATATATAAAATAACTATTTGCTTGCTATGAGTAACATATTTTTTAGTTTTATTTTTTTGCGATAATCGCTAAAATATTTCACGAATTTCCAATTTATTCTGATGCACACACATATATATATATACATATATATATATATATATATATATATACACATACACACACATAAATACACATATTGATAAGATAAATAAGTATAATTTTTCTACTATAAATAGTATAGTTAAAATACATTAAAAGAGTTAGAAATGTAAAATTGTCGTGCCAGAAATGAAAGAAAACCGAAAAAAAAGAAAAAGGGAAAAGAAAAAGAAAAAGAAAAGAAAAATTATAATTACAAATAAAAAGAAAAAAGAAAAAGAAATATGTACTCACTTTGACAACCCCATCGGTACCAGTCTTGTTCCTATCAACGTTCTCTTTATTATCCATCCTGACCTTGTCCTGACCCTTTCGACGTGGTGGTACCGGTGGCGATGATGCACTAGACGATCCAACCTCGTTGAAATTATTTTTCTTTGTCGTTTCAAGGTCACTATCAAAATTTCTACGCGGTTCGTTCTCACAATTTACTTCTTGATTATTATGATTATTAGAGGAGGGACTGAGGGGTGCAGCTGGCGGTGACCGATAAGGGGGAGGTTCTCGTAGGGGTGAATTAGGCGAACCTTCAGCCAAATTAACTTGTTCCGAACACGTAAGATCCAACGACGTTTGCCGATATTTTTTCTTCAATACCAAATATTTCTCTCCCTAAGAATCAAAATTATTAAATTGTGATTATGATGTGTATAATCGAGATTATAATTAAAAAAAAAAAAAAAAAAAAGGGAAAAGAAAAAAAGAAAAAGAAAGAAGGAAAAAAACAAAAAAGATTTATCAGTTAATAAACTATTCTTATTATTATATGATATAAAATTTATTATATATAAATGTAGAAAATTGTATATAAATATTGTATATGAAATGAATTTATTACATACGTGTGTTTGTGATTGTGTGTATATGCATGTATACATTCGAAACATTTAATTTCTTATTTATTTTTTATAGATTAGATATTTAAATTTATTTTCTTCCTTTTTTTTTTTTTTTTTTTTTTTTTTTTGATATTCAATAAGAAATTCAAGATTTTAGAAAGAAAAAAAAGAAATAAATGCGGAATCTCAAATTTTAATTAAAGAAAAAAAAAAAACAAAAAAAAAACAGATCTTCAAAGAAAAATTTAAATTTAAATTTGTTAATAAAATAAAAGGATTTAAATTTAAACTAATATACAAAATTAGATATCTCGAAAGATTTTTGAAATAAAGGAAATTTTTTTAATTTCCAAATCTTTAATCACAGAAATTTAAATATATTATTTATTAATAGCAAGGAATTACAAATTCGTCAAATAAGAATTCTTTTAAAATTTCTTATTTGACAAATCTTAAATTTTGTATTTATCCTTTTATTCGACCAAATATAAATTAAATATAATAAAATATTTTATTCATTAGAAATAAATTTTGGAATTATGAAATTTGATATTAATCATAGAAAAAAAAAAAAAAAAAGAAAAGAAGAAAATAGAAAGAGAAAGGAAAAAAAAGAAAAAAGAAAAAAGAAAAAAAAGAAAAACTACAAGAAATAAAAGTAGCAAGGAATTTTAAATATTATCACAAATAAAATCAAAAATCAAATGAAATCAAATGAAATAAATTTAAACTTTTGTAATAGGGAATTAAAAATTGTTTTAAATCAGACATAAATATGTATACACACGCACACGCACACACACACACACACACACGCGCGCACACTATTAAAAATTCCACGTAGAAAATTTCAAAATTTTCATTTCTAATCTATCATACTTCTTCCCCTTTCTATTAAATTCTACATATTCCTAATGAACTTCAAAATCGCGAAACATCTGTAAATTTCTGTTTCGTCGTTTAAACGTATGGAAAAAAAAAAAAAAAAAAAGAAGAAATAAACAATAAAAATGAATAGAGAATTCTAAAGGGGAGGAATAAAAAAAAAAGAAGAAAACAAAAAAAAAGCAAAAAGAAAAAAGAAAGAAAAGGAAAGGAAAGATTTCTTACGGAAATTAATATCACGTAATATCCGGATACGTTTCTCTAACGTTTCTCTCGAAGTCACTCGACACAACGTTTCTCGTGCGACATAATATATATGTATATATATATATATATATATAAACCGGAATACATCGCGAATAACAGTCCTAATGCCACGACTAGTACGGATAAAACAGGAAAATAGTTTGGTATTGTTGATAACGTTCACGGTCGCTCACGTATGCGTCATTTCCATAGTAACATTCGAATTAGACGATATCGCGCGCCAACGACGTTGTTAGAAGAGAGCCGGCAACGTCGCACGAGGCGCAACAAGTCGCTCCTGTCAAGGCGGAAGGAAAAGTGCGATCGAGCGACCTTACCTCCTCGTTCTTTATGGTGGCCAGAGTGTTCACGTACTCCTTGAATCGATTTCGTGCTTCCACTGCAAAAGTAAAAGGTTCATCGTTTTATACGTTTCTCTCTCAAAGCCAAGAGAAAGAGAGAGAGAGAGAGAGAGAAAAGGGAGAAAGAAAGAAAAAAAAATGAAAGAGAGAGAGAGAGAGAGAGAGATAAAACAAAAAAACAAAAGTCTTTTCTAGAACATTGTAAAAGTACCGACAAAAACAATACACACAACGACGACATACCGATCTAGAGGTACACACATAAACAGTACGCGTATACATTTGTGTATATATATATATATGTGTATACACATACACACGATTTATATGTGGAAAGTGTACGTCACATGGGACTTACTCACGCGAGGTCAGACACGGAAGAGAGAACGCACACAAATACACATGGACGCGTGAGAAGTTAGTTAGCTAATATCGTATGGTAATTGATAACGTTTTTTTAAACTCACCTCTCGTTTCGGGATCGGTTAAAAATTTTTTGAAATACTTGACGACATCGTGATTACGCGCTGTACCACCGTTTTCCAATAGATATTTCCGAATCTCGTCGAGGGACAATTCGCTGGGCGTCGCCATCTTGCTCACTGCTAAGACTGATCTCGTTACTGCAGCGCCTCTATCGTCGATTTTTGTACCTCATTGCCGTCGGTAAAGCCAACCAAATTCTCTTTCAGAATAGTTTTATACGCGCGTGTGTGTGTGTGTGTGTGTGTGTGCGCGTTAGTAAACACGTATGTTATACTTACTTAACTGTATCTTTCTATTTTACACGTAACACAAGCTACGTATACGATGTTTCTTCGTACAATACGGATCTTATGTTCGTTTAACGCGATATTTTTTTTTAGAAATGATTTTAATTTCAATGTATTGAATATTATATCTTTTTAAAACGATGAAGATGATATTTTAAAAATATTTATATTATTTATTATATATGATATAACATAACAATTACATTATCATCACAATATCATTTATATATACATATATATATATATATATATATATATATGTGTGTATATATATATATATTATATATTAATTATATTATACAATTTTATTATCATATATATTATAAAATTATTTTAATATTATAAAATATATTATAATATTATAAAATTATTATATAACAAGATTATATATTATAAAATATTACAAATATATTTATATATATATATATATATATATATATATATATTTCAATTTTATATTTATATATATGTATATATAAGTTTTAAATGTTATAAAAGTAAATTAAAAAAATCTTTGGTATTTTTGAAACGTCATAATAATTATACTATTAATACGAAAATTATTAAATGTATTAGAATCGATTCGTATTAATAATTTCAAAATAATTTGCAAAATTGCGAAGATGGAAAATATCGGATAAGAAATATTAATAGAATCAGAACGATTTGTTCTACAAGTTGATTTACAAAACAATCTCCCATGTAATGATCGATTTATCCGATTATGTACTTCACTCTTTATTTTATATATAATTTTCTTTACACGTCGATCGTAAGAGACGTGCTCCTTTTAGGATCGTTTAAATTTATTATCATAATTTTACATGAAATATTTTCACGTTTTCATATTTTTACACATAAATGTTTTCTTATTTTTATGCCTGATGAAATTTACAAGGAAATAAAACGATTTAATACTTTAATGGAAATAATTTTAGAAATTTTCTAAACGTAAATTTTCATCGTACATAATACTTATATAAATCTTATGTAATATCGTTTTGTGGAAATACTTAAAAATTTTATTTACGTTTCATCATATTTTATTTTATTTTTCTTACTTTTGTTATTTCTATTTCATACGAACAAATATATTGTTCGTGGGACTTACAACGATATTAACAACGATTTTACAATAATTTCTATCGCAAATAATAATCGATCTTTAATATATTTACATGTGTTCAGTTTTATTTTTTTATTTTTCTCATTCTTATTTTTTTATATTATTTATTTATTATTTATTATATTACTTCGTATTTATTTTAATTTATATTAAAATAAATATAATTATTTATAATATATATATATATATATATATATATATATACATATATATTATTTGTATAATAATAATATATCTTTCTATCATTTATATACTTAACTTATATATACAAATTCAAATATTTTATTTAATCATTAAATTATTTCAAATGCAACAATATAATGTCCACAAATATATTTATAATTACTCGAAAAATATTGAGTATAAATAATTTATTTATATTATATATAAACTATATATAGATATACATATATATATACATACATTATTATTATATAAATTATATATATTACTTGTTTATAAAAGCTACATTTACATATATTCAATAATATATATCAATATTATTTATAAACAATATACATATAGATCATAAATAATTATATTATAAAATATATATAATATATATATATATATTATTTATCTAACAATAATATAAAAGAATAAACGCACATATTATAATATAACGATAAATCATTTTATTCATATAAAAAAAAATAAAAAGATCAGTACATTTGCAATGAACGTCGATCGATGATCGACGGATGGAATTATTATAGAAATTATATGTTTAATTAATTTTTTGAAACGTTTTATCATAAGAAAAAAATCTTCTCACAATATGCTTTTAACAAAAAAAAAAAAAAAAAAAAAAAAAAAACATTTCGCAATGATATACGAAATCCATTCGACGACGACAACGATGACGAAGAAGACGACAATGACGACGACGACGACGACGACGACGACAACGACAACGACGACGACGACGACGACGATGAAGACGACGACGACGACGACGACGACGACGACGATGAAGACGACGACGACGATGAAGACGACGACGACGACGACGACGATGGCGATGGACGTATTCGCCGTTAGCGTTAATGCTAATAACCGCGTTTCGTCGGTATAAAGGATTAAACGCGACATTTTATACGATGCGACGCGCATTAAAAGCTAGCCTCGAAAACACGACGTTCCCAAATTCATTTAACGTTCACTTTTCACAACGACTTTACGATCGAGAATCAAAGCACACGAGGCATAGGAATCTTTTAAGAAGGAACGAATGAAAAACGAAATATACCTTTAAGTATTATTTTCAATATAAAATAGACAAATTTCATATATATATATATATATATATATATATATATATATATATATATATTATATATATACATACTTTATAGATATTATATATTTTATATACTATATAAATATATAATATTTTATTATTTATTTATGATTGATCGTATTAATTTATTTTTAACGTATTAAAAATTTATTTTTAATATTTAGTCGTTAATTAATAAAGAATCCAAATTTATATATATATACATACATATATATATATATATATATATATATATATATATATATATATATATATGTATATATATATATATATATCGCAAAAGGGAAATTTTTATCAAACAAATAATTAGATATTACCTCATAGATTTTCTATATTAGAGTGACAATAATTTTTATATTGTTTTTTCATTGTTTTTTATTTTTGCTTGTTTCCTGTTTTTTTCTTTTTTTTTTTTTTCTGTGTTGTGAATTATCAATCGAATTTCTCGTATAACGAGATAAAAATTCTCTCGTTGTTACACGAACTAGGTACCATGATCTTTCGTATTTTTTTCTTTTCTTTTTTCTTTTTTTTTTTTTTTTTTTTTTTTTTTTTATCATGTAACGGGAATTTTTCTATTTTTTCTTTTGTTCTTTTCTTTTTTTTTTTTTTTTTATTAAGATTATTTCTTCGCCATAACACGTATAGAAAATTTTACTTTACAAAATAAGGATTCTCGTGAAATGATTAACGTTTCACAATTTATCCATATTTTTCTATATAAAAAGAAAATTACTTTATATATATATATTCATTGAAAATTGTTATCAATCAAAATTTCTCGTATAAGAAAATAGAAATTCTCGTTGAACGAATGATTTTACATGATCTATCGCAATTTATCGTATGTTTTTTTTTCCCATAACAAACAAAAATTATTCTTCTACATTACGTCCTCTGATATATGAAGAAAATTTTATTATCAATAAAAATACATCACGTAGTTTACAATTTGTCATAATTTTTTTATATGACAAATGACATGTAATTTTGTTCACACGATCCATTCAAAAACACAAAAAGAGAGAGAGATACATAGATAAATAAATAGATAGAGAGAGGGGGGGGGAAAGGAGAAAAAATAAAAGAAAAAGGAATTTTCTTAAAGGATTTCTTCAAGTCGTTCGTTCTTTTCCCCATAAAAAAAAAATTTCTAATCGCTCCAAAACACGATCCTGATCACACAATGTCATCTCTAATCACATGATCACTAACTAATCGCGAACGATCTTAAATACATTTCATTATATAAACATTATTTTTATAATGTACACAAAATGCATTATTTTATATTCGCTAGAGTTAATAGAGTTTACAATTGCATATTAAAGTAAAAAAAAAAAAAGAAAAAGAAAAAAAGGAAGAAAAGAAAAATGAAGAAAAAGAAAAAGAAAAAAACAATTCTTATTACACATATAATCTTATAACACACGTAATCTCTAATCACGTACACGTATATAAAAAAATATATATAAGAAAATAAATTATCGTTAATATCGTTCTTTCATAAATATTAATATAAAATTTTTCCTTTGGAAAAAGGAAGAAAAAAAATAAAGACACAGACAGACAGACAGACAGAGAAACAGAGAGAGAGAGAGAGAGAGAGAGAGAGAGAGAGACAGAGAGAGTGAGAAAAAGAGAGACAAAGAGAGAAAAAGAAAGAGAAAGGAATTCTTGTTATATATGATCTAGAAAGATCACGTGGTATTCTCTTAAGGTAAGGCACAATCTTAGATTCTTATTACAATGGCTCGTTATTAAGTAAACGACCTTACTAATCACCGTAGATGTGTAGAAATACATGTAAAATAAGGCGTTAGGGTAGTAGAAGGAACTAACGTCGATGCGTGCAGCACGCACGCTTAAATCTACTTGTATGCGTGTCCGTCGACAGGAAGCAACGCGGTACCTTTGTAATTAAAGCCATTTTATCGTCGATATTCTAATGAAACGGCGAGTAATGATCGACTACGGACTGGCATCGGTGAGCCGATCATTGGAACTATTCCTGCACGAATACGACCTGCGCTTCTAATTTTCCCCTTTCTAACATCGTCAAGTAAGTAAGTAAGTAAGTAAGTAAGTAAGTAAGTAAGCGAAGTGAAGCGAGTATGTGAGTAAATGTATCTTCTTTTTTTTTTTTTTCGCTTTGGCGAATTTTATTAAATATCACGAAAAATTAATTAACTTGGTATTAATTAAGTCATGCTTTGCGAAATCTCTTGTTCTTCTTCTGCGTTTTTTTTTTTTTTTTTTTTTTTTTTCATTATTTGTTATAAAGGAAAAAAGAAAGAAAGAAAAAGAAAAGGAAGAAGGAAGAAAAATAATGCTAGAAAATTATTTAATTATAGAAATTATATGTTTAATTAATTTTTTGAAACGTTTTATCATAAGAAAAATATCTTCTCACAATATGTTTTTAACAAAAAGAAAGAAAAAAGAAAAAAAAAGCATTTAGCAATGATATACGAAAGGGTAGGTAAGAAATTTTTGATATTTTTCTTTTCCTTTTTTTGAAATTCAATATATTGACATTTTATTTATTTATCTATTTATTTATTTATTTATTTATTTATTTTTTTTTTTTTAATTTAATAGAGAAAAAAAGGAAGAATTATTTGTTGACTCAGGAACTATTCGTATTTTGTTGAAATTCTATTACGTTATAATTGACACGAACACGTTTTATTATTTATAATGGAAATTACAAAGAAAAAAGAAATTTAATAGAATCGTGTAATGTCACAGATGGTATTTGTAGTTTGTTGAAACGCAATTTTACGTTGCAACTAATCCATGCTTTTTTATTTATTAAAAAAGAAACAAAAATTATACAATGGTATAATTTTTATGGTATGATCAAAGAAAATATTTGTATTTTTGTTGAAAATCGATTGCGTATAAAAAATTTAACATAGGTTTTAATATTTATCAGAAAAAAGAAAAAAAAAAGTAATTATAGAAAGAAGAAAAATGTAGCGTTGCAGATGATGGTATTTGTATTTCGTTAAAACTCAATTTTACATGAATTTAAAAAAAAATATTATTATTAAGATTTTATTATTTAATTTTATTAAAAATTATTATTTCAGATTTTTTATTTTATATATATATATATATATATATATGTATATTTTTTTTTTCTTTTCTATTCTAACGGAGAGGATACATTCAACTGTCCCTTTAAATTTACGATCAAATCTAATATATCAACAAATATTTGTACTTTCCCATACCTAAAAAAAAAAAAAAGAAGAAGAAATAAAGATTTAAAAAAAAAAAGGAAGAAAAACACCAAAGAAAACGAGAAATATTCGTTGAATTCTATGAAAGAATAAAAAGTAAAAAAAGAAAAAAAAAAGAGAGAGAGAGAAAAAAGAAAAAGAAAACTTTATGGGGAAGAAAGACTAATCGTTGCAAAAAAAAAAAAAAAAAAGAAAAAAAAAGACAAAACAAAACAAAACAAAAAAAAAAAAAATGCCGAAGAACATCGAATTGCCCTTAAAGAAAATATTAAGCGAAGTTAAAGGTTATTTGTCCTTTTTCCCAAGGAATAAGATTCATAGGTCAGAATATAATAAACGTGTGAGATATGAAGAAAGTGAAAGGGAAGAAAGAAAAAGATAGAGAAAAAAAAAAGAAACGAACAAACAAACAAACAAACAAACAAACAAACAAACAGAACGAGGAAAGGAAAAGGAAAGAAAAGCAAAGAAAAAAAAAAAGAAAGCGAGAAGAGCGAAAAGAACGAAAGAGAAAAAAGGAAAAAAAAAAGAAAAAAAAAAAAGAAAAAAAAGGATGAGAGAGGAGAGAAGGAAGAGGAAAAAGGTGGATTTTGCGTTGGAATTTTCGCGACGACAGATCGTCGGAGCTGTAGATCACAGGCGTTATAGAGCTTCCCACTAACTTGGTGACTAAGAGAAGAGACGAAGGACCATGGTGCAGTGGCCTTTAACTCTCGAGAAGAATCTTTTACGTATGCACGAGAAGCATAAGCATAACGCTGAGAAACATGGGTAGATGATATCGTGGATGCACCTACCAGGGCCACGGAGCGTCGACGCGACCCTTTGTCCTCCTCCTTCGCCCCCTCTTCCTCCTCATCCTCCTCCTCCTCCTTCTCCTTCTTCTCCTTCACCTCCTCTTCTTCTTACTCTTTCTCTACCTTGTCCTCCACTTCCTCCTTTTGCCTCCTCTTTCGTTTCTTCTGGTCAAGCTCGTATCTTTTCGACCCAAAAGGGTGCCTTCCTCCTTTGACCTGACCTCCGTAAAAACGCACTTTCCTCGCGTGAATTCTTCATTTTAATCTTTCATATCATCTAATGATTATGACCTATGGGATTATTTCTTTTTTGGTTTCCTTCTTTTTTTTTCTCTCTCTTTCTTTTTCTTTTTTTGCTTATTTATTTTCTTTTTTCTTTTTTTTTTTTTTTTCTTTTCTTCTTCACTTCCAACTTCTTCTTTTCGTTACGGCGTACTTATTATAAAGAAGATTTTTGTTATTTCAATAAATTATATTATTATTATTATTATTATTATTATTATTATTATTATTATTATTAATTATTACTATTATTATTATCCATATAATAAAGATGAATTTTTGTAATTTCAATGAATAAAACTTAATTCAATAATTATTAGAAATAGTATTGAAAATTTTATTCTAATTTTATGATACTGTATAATATTTCTTAGCGTTCAGAAATTTGTATAAAATTGAACATTATTAATATATTCACTTTGCATTAACATTGTTGCGATATTATTGAAAATACGATCGATACCGCTTGATTTGCGAATTATTCATTTCAAATAACTTCACAATGTTTCTTATCTATCATTAAAAATTAATTTTGTTAATTTTTTTTAATCTAATAATTAATCAAATATTCTATCGATATATATATATATATATATATATATATATTTCGTGCTACTGTATTTCTTATCGTTTAGAAATTTTTTTCTGTAATTACACCTCGATAATATTATTACACAGTAATAAGATCTTATTTTCTAATAATGTAAAAGTATTATTATTATTATTATTATTATTATTATTATTATTATTATTTAACTCCTAATCTCGTCTATCGATAACTATCTAACGATTTACTAATGATTCTTTACATTAACTAATATCATAAGTATAACTTATGTTTGGTTAATTCATAGAATTATTAAGATAGAATCGATTAGATATAAATCATTTGAAATACTTTAGAAAATTAATAATAATAGAAATTTATATAACGATTTAATATATAATAATAAATAAATAAATAATATTATAATAATATTATTTAATATATAATAATAAATAAATTTAGGATAACTTATAGCAATGTCGTATGAATTAAGAAAAAAAAAGAAAAAAAAAAAAAAGAAAAGAATAAAAAAAAGAAAAAATTACAAATCGTAAATACTTCGTGATTAATAATCATCAAACATTATCAAACATATAATTTAATCGATCGTTAATAATAAATATTACTCGTTGAACAAATCATTAGTATAAATTTCTTCAAATCACCTAAACTTGTCAAATGAAAAACTTATCGATTTCCAATTAATCATAGATAAGTAGATCGTTGTTCATTTTCATATCATAATAATCCTCAATAAATATACGTTTTATTTGCATTTGAAATGTTGTCTTTGTATTTATGTGAAAACAAAAGGAAAAAGTTGTTAACTACGACGCGGGGGAAAAAAAAAAAACGAAACCTTTTTTCTCAGACAAAGTTGACGATAATAAATTCGATTATGGGGAACAATTGACACACGACTTAGAGAACGATCGTTCTGTATAAAGAGAGAGAGAGAGAGAGAGAGAGAGAGAGAGAGAGAGAGAGAGAGGAGACCCTCTGCCAAGAAGCATTGACGTTGTTGATTCTAGAAATAAAGATTCTGTCGGTAGATATATATATATATATATATATATATATATATTCATCCATAATTGGAGCGATTGTACGCACGACGATCGACGATCGTGATATAAAATACGCCGTATAAAGACGGCACTTTGGTGGGCTTCTTTGGCCGCTTTTTAGTCGGTGTACCTCTGGTGGTCTCGTTAGAACGACACTGGGAGGTCCGGAAGAGAAAGAGAGAAAGAGAAAGAGAGAAAGAAAGAGAGAGAGAGAGAGAGAGAGAAACGGCAATAACGCGAAGGTTTTACTTCTTACTGATCGTACCTGAAAAACTCGTGTGCTTCTTGGAAAACGATTCCACTGTACATACATACGTACACATAAACACATATGTGTATATATATATATACATATATATATATATATATATATAGAGAGAGAGAGAGAAAATTCATTCTTTTGCTATTAGATTCACTTAGGTTGTTAATAAATAGATAAAGATAGATAGATAGGATTTTGTCGTACGACGATAACACATTTGATCTAAGAAAATTACTTACGTATGTTACTTAAGTAAAATAAATGAATTTTATATTTAAGATAAATGATTTTCAATTTACATATATCAATCTTATTAACCTCAGTCATAAGTATTTCTAGATAATGAATAAAGTGAAAGAATATTTGCTTAAAGGGAGTACCATCTTTGCGGTTAACTAAAAAACAGACAGAGAGAGAGAGAGAGACAGACAGAGAGAGAGAGAAAGAGAGAGAGAGAAAGAGAGGATCGTACGAGGAAAAGGGTCCGAGTAGAGACGTTCAACGTTTCGCGTCTGCAGGTTAAGTTATGGTCCCTAATGAGTCGAGGGGGTTGGGGGGCAGGACTAAAAGCGCGAGTAGAGCTCGCTCCGATCCTCTCTCCGTTGAAAGAAGCGAGCTAAGAAGAAGAAGAAGAAGAAGAAGAAGAAGAAGAAGAAGGGCCCTATCGGTTCTTTCAATCTATCCAGGACTACCGTTTACTACCACGGCGCCCTTTAAAGTCACAGCCACCACAGGTGCTCCCAGTGGCCGTATATGCTCGTTTCTACGTACACTTCAAAGAGAACCAACGGGAAAATGTATATATAAAAGAGAGAGAGAGAGAGAGAGAGAGAGAGAGAGAGAGGAAAAAATATATATATATAAAGAGAATAAAAGAGAGAATGGAAGGGGGTGAGATGGATGGAAGGTGGCGAGGAGGGTGGAAAGGAGGAAGGGGGTAAAGTACTTATTCTCAAAGAGTGTTTGTCTTTCTCACAACTTCAAAGTCATACGAAGATAATTCCTAGACTTAAAGACTTGAAAATATTACTCGATCGATGAGACGAACTAAAGAGAATGAAAGAATAAGATAGGAAGGAAGGAAGGAAGGAAGGAAGGAAGGAAGGAAGGAAGAGAAGGGAAAGGAAGGACATGAAAGGATGTACAGGCATTACATATTATCATGGTCGACGTTTGTATGTATATATATATATATATATATATGTAGGTAGGTAGATAGAAGGACTTTAGGTGTACGCGTGCTCTCATGTCCAGGACCCGTGGACGAGTCACAAAGCGGCTCGTCGTTAGTGCACACAAAGTCGAGGACTTGATCAACACTTCATGTCAGAGCGCGTTTATCTATAAACGGTCCGGTAGGTATACTTCGAGATCAATAATGAGAGAGAGAGAGAGAGAGAGAGAGAGAGGAGAGAAGAGAGAGATATGGCCAACAAACGTTCGTCCTTGTAACATCGAACTAAAAAAAGAAAAAAGAAAAGAAAAGAAGAAGAAAGAGGAAAAAATCTCATAATATTTTCAAAAGCCGTATATACATCTCGCGACTAAACTTTCCAATGTATTGAATGGATACGTAAATACATATATACATATGTATATGTATACGTACAAACATACAAATATATATATATATATATATATATGTAACGTCTAATACGATAGGATATGCTCGTAGAAGTTAAATGATTCTCAAGATGTGAGGAATCGTTTTGGATCACGGTAATTTGGACGTAGGGTAGGAGTTTGTTACGTGACTCGATCAATCGTCGTTTGCCGTCGGCACGGATCCGTCCGTCCCGGTGCTATTTCAGAGTCTGCCAGAGTGCGATAATAGCGAATGCCGTCGCCGAGTGGCGGCGGGCCGAGTATCAACGGCACTTTGAGCCAGATATACGAGTCGTACCAGAGTGACGAGTCGATCCAATGCAATCGTCGTCATTCGATAGAAATAAAACATTAAAACAGTATGCTGATTGGAACGAACGTAAAACAAAACGAAACGAAACGTACAAAAAATAAAGAAGATAAATAAAAAAAAAAAAAGAGAGAAAGAGAGAGAGGGGTGTGGGGGGTGGGGGGAGGGAGAAGAAAAAAACAAAAACGAAAAAAGGATTAATAAATGAATAAATAAATAAATAAATAAATAAAAAAATTGAAAGGAGAGACATGTAGTTAGGTACACATCAGGGATTTTTGTTGCCAATGAGGAAGAAAGAAAAAAAAGAGAAAGAAGAGAAGGAATGAGGGAAGAGGAGGAGAAGGAGGAGGAGGAGGAGGAGGAGGAGGAGGAGGAGGTGGAAGAGGAGGAGTAAGTACATACATGTAAAATGTTGAAAATTGTCGCGTGCGAACCCGAGAAATGAAAGTATTGCTATCAACGTATCGTGTTGCTGTCAGTAACGACGCATTAGCGCATTCATATCGCATTCCGAGGCTACCCTTCGATCCGTGCTCTTAACACGCGCCAGCCAGTATTCATCTATATATGTATGTATGGATATGTATTTATGTATGTATGTGTTTATGTATATGGGATACATACGTATGCTATGGGTAGACACACGTGTCGCGTCGATACGAACGACGGAAACGTATGCGATCGAAAATGTCCACTCTCGAGAATCGCGATAAACATTTCTATTTACTTTCTATCTTGAATATTAGGTCCTTTAGATGTTCCTTTATCGTTCTTTTGCATACCGTATATAAATCCATACGTATACGTGAGAAATTTCAAAATGATTTCTTTATCGTTTCGAATTAACTTAATCAATTCGTAAGGGGAAATTTTTTTTAATTATAAAAATGTATATCTGTATGCGCGTCGCGCCCGTGTGTATGTGTATGTGTATGTGTATGTGTCTAAGAGACCTTGTAAATATACTATCTTTTTATTAAATATTCATAATTATTAATAATCTATAGACGACATGACATTGATACGCAATTTATATATAATACTTGTATATATATATATATATATATATATATATATATATATATATATATATATATATATATATACATACGTATGTACCTATAGTATGTTTGGTAAATTTTATATTGATTATTCATTAATTTATATCATTAATACTATTATTCTAATTTACTATTTATCTACTTTCAAAATCTTATCATAGTACATTTGATAAATAATAACAAAAAGTTTGTATACATAAGAAAGATTAAACGCTCAATATATATATATATATATATATATATATATATATACATTATCAAGATCAAACCGAATACATAGCAGATTTATTAAATATAAATAGATATATAATTAAAAATCTGTACATAAGTCAAATCATCACATTGACAATGAAAATATGGACTATGTGTGTATGTGTATTTGTTTCTAAAATACAATTAAAAAATTTTTACACGGTTAGTTAGAAAAAAAATTTTCGTTAGATAGAAAAAAGAAGAAAAGAGAGATTAAAATTTCGAGTACCCGCAATTTGCCAAACGAAATGAAAAGGAGAGAAAGATAAAAAGTGATGGGTAGAAAATTTTTCGTAAGAAAAAAGAAAGAAAGTGAGAGAGAGAGAGAGAGAGAGAGAAACACTTTACAAAGTTCCAGTACAAACAGACAGGTTAAAAGTTCGAGAAGAAATAATGTGTCTCGCGAAAGGAGGAATGGAATAAAATAGAAAGAGACAGCTAGAGAAAGAGATGGAGAATTTTCCATAATATAGCAAAAAAAAAGAGAGAGAGAGAGAGAGAGAGAGAGAAAGAGAGAGAGAGAGAGAGAGAGAGAGAGAGACAGATTGAGATTACGGGTACGCATAATCTGCCGCAAAAAAATAAAATAAAGATAGAAAAAGATGACTAGAGAATTTTTCGTAGAATAAAATGAGAGAGAGAGAGAGAGAGAGACAGGTTGTAGAGTTCGGGCAGAAACGAAGAGACAGGTTGCAGAATTCGGGCACAAACAAAGAGACAGATTGAGAGTTCGGACAGACACGATGTGTGCCATGTAAGAAGAAAAGAAAAGAAAAGAAAAGAAAAGAGAATGATAGAATGAGACGGTTAGAAAATTTTTCGTTAGATAAAAAAGGACAGACAGACAGATAGACAGACAGAGACATAGAGAGACAGAGAAAGAAAGAAAGAAAGAAAGAGAGAGAGAGAGAGAGAGAGAGAGAGAAAGAGACAAGTTGAGATTTCGAGCACGCGTGAAAATAAGAATAGATAGAAAAGAAAAGAGAAGAAAGGGATAGAAAAGAGAATGATAGAAAGAGACGGTTCAACAATTTTTCGTAAGATAAAAAAAGAAAGAGAGAGAGAGAGAGAGAGAGATAGGTTGCAGAGTTCGGGTACATGCGAAAAAAAAAGAGAAAAAAGTCGTTCTCGGGTCATCGGGTTGGCTCGTCGTTCGTCGAAAGGGCGTTGCGTCGCATCCACCTTTTCTCGTTTCCTCCGTACACGACGTCAGAGCGTCGATAGAGACCGATTACCTCTATGTGTGGGAGACTTTCTGAAAGAAAGAGAAAGAAAAAGAGAGAGAGAGAGAGAGAGAGAGGGAAAGGAGGGATATACGAGGGCCGCCCACGTTGCTGAGACTTTTCATCAGGTTTATTCACTTCTATCTATCGATATCTCTCTCTCTCTCTCTCTCTTTCTTTCTCTCTCTTTCTCTTTATCTCTCTTCTTCTTTCGTCGATCTCTTAAATTATCTTTACTTTAGATATCATCTAAAATATCTCATTCTTATCTTGTTAATGTTAATTAATATATATTTATATCAATTTCTTTATCTTTCTAATGTATTCTCTAAGTTCGTTTTTTATATGACGACATAATTACTTGATGATTTGATTTATATTACGAAATAATTGTCAATTCGTAAAAATTTATAGGATATTATGAAAATAATGGAAAAGATATTATTATTTGAAATTAGAATTTCCAAATATCGACGGAAAGAATTCTCGATGAACTTTTTATGAAAGTTATTATTTCATTTGAAATATGCAATTATCGTCCATATTTTGATTTTATTAGTTTAACTTTTATGAAATATATATATATATATATAGTCTATTTGCATTTTGTTAATTATTGAACGTTTTATTAATTATTAATTATTAATTATTAATAATTTTATTAATTATTGAATATTCGAATTTGGTAGATGAACAAGTAAGATGAAATATAGTAATCGAAGATTAATCTAATAAGATCTTTATAACAAATGATGATCTTATATCGGCACTAGCAAAGTTGAAATATTCGAAAATTAATAGATCAATGGATTGATTAATAGAAATATATTCTTCGAAAAATAATATATTAATAAAAATAAATTCTTCGTTTTGACAAAATATTCGAAATTCGTTAATTATTGACGAAGAATATATTATTGTTCGTTAACTTT
>NC_062208.1:1232151-1237151 GCF_912470025.1 Vespa velutina
ATTACGTCATCAGAAATATAAGTAACGATAATTCTACGATAGTTTTCATTTTATTTCATTTCGATCTAATACAAACATTTTCACGATACGAAAGACGGGAACATTTTCACGGTGAAATCTTCTGTTGTTATTGCTCTTACGTTGTTTACATGAACGTCAGCTACTTAGAATTCATGCAAATTACATACATACAAATCGCATATACACATACATACATACATATGTATATATATATATATATATATATATATATGTATATATACACATGTACATAGATATTCTTACGTTCATCAATATTTCCACCTACGAGTGGATATATAATTATCCTTCAAAGAAATTTGCCGACGATTTTTCTTTAGCCGTTATACAGTATATATGTGTATATATATATATATATATATATATATATGTATATGTATCTATGTAGGTACTCGAGAAAACACTTAAACCGTTCCAACGCGGAAGATAATACTCGTATCGTTTCGAGGACTAATATCTAATTAGCATAATACACTTTAGAATATCTTAGATGCATTCGCGAACATATTGGAATTTTCCCGCGCGTGGCCTAACTTACGCATACACGTACGTAAGTACGTAAGTAGTTAAAAATTATTTGCACCTTTTTTCATTTGCGTTGAAGAATATCACGATATCGTAATTAATTTACGTGTCTTAGACAATCGAAAAATATTTTTTTATCTTAATTATTCTACGATTCAAAAGATTTACGAATAAATCGATCGTAAATTTATTCGTCAGATAGATCAGATCTTTCTTCTTCTTCTTCTTTTATTATTCTGTTTCTCTTTTCTTTTCTTTTGTTTTCCTTTCTTTTTTTTTTTTTTTCTCTCTCCATAAATACTGTAAATATTTCACACGTTCTCGTAATACGACGCACAAGAGATAAATATACATACGCATATAAATAATGTTCAAAGAGATTACAAACGATTATGACCTTTCGATTATGCTCGAATGACTTTCATTAAAATTTATACGATATCATAATCACTTTAGGATAAATATATTCGTTCTTATACTCGATATAGTTATACGATAACAATATACACACACACACACACACACACATATATATATATATATATATATATATATATATATATATGTATGTATATTCCAAAAGAAAAAAGAATTTTATTTTTCGATCATTATAGAAAATAGATGCGATATAATTATCTTTCTATAGTTATAATAATAAATCCGTATATCTTTCTCTAATTCCTTGAGATTTTGATTGGTCCGTAATAACAAAGAGCAGCTGGCCATATCGATTCGGTTCTATATTTCTCTCTGTTTGTTCAAGCAAACGAATCGATAATGATCATACCATAAAACACTATCATTAAACGTTGATCGACAGAGGGTGTAAGATTTAGATGTGCTGTATACGTATACAATGTTCTCTTCGAAATAAGAAAGAGATGAATAGATAAATGTATTATGAATAGAAAGAAAGAAAGAAGGACAAACAAACAAACAGAATGGAAACGAAGAGAGAGAGAGAGAAAGAGAGAGAGAGAGAGAGAGAGAGACGGATTATTACAATGTGTATGTAAAAAAAAAAAGAGAGAGAGAGAGAGAAAAAGAGGGAGAATAGAAAAAAGAATTGTCGAAGGATCAAGAACTGGTTTCATTTCAATCTTGTAAGTCCCGTATAACGAGTTACAGATGACGATAGAGAAAGAGAGATAGAGATAGAGATAGAGATAGAATGAGATAAAGCGAGAAAGAGAGAGGATATATCGAAGGTATCCAAAAGGTAGGGCGTTAGTTATGGTGCCCTGTAATCACATAAGAAATTATAGGTATTTAGTCGGTGCGCATGAATGAGTGGGATAAAGAAAGTTTAAGGAAGAAGATATCGATGGCATCGGGCGCGTGCAGCCTTCGCGAAACACCCTAACTCCTTCTCAAGGTCCCTTATCCCATCCCACCCAATCTCATCCCACTTTATTCTACCTTACCCCATCCATTCAACCCCGTCCACCCCTTTTTTTCTTTCCTTTTGTTTCTTCTCTTTTCTTTTTCTTTTTTTTTCTTTTTTCTTTTTTCTTTTTTCTTTTTTTTTTTTCGAACCCTACACACACCGATCATGATTCGTAGGGCCGCTTCTAGGTATAACCTACCTGCTTTTGCTTGCACCTGCTTGCTTCGCGCTCAGATTCGTTCTCGATATTTTAACCTTCTCGCAAATTTCTCTCTCTTTCTCTCTCTCGATCTCGATCTCGTTCGCGTTCTTTTTATATCTATCTGCTTTTCGAGACACCCCAATATCGACGTTAATTCCTTCGTACGTAAGATAATGGTGCCGCAATAATGTGTTGCGGCAACGCGATCAGCTGCTTGCTTATGGACACCACTCATTCTTCTTCTTCTTCTTCTTCTTCATCTTTTTCTATTACTTCTTCTTTTTCTTCTTCTTCTTCTTCTTTTTATTGCCGTTGTTAAATCCTTTATGTGTTTATGAATCGAGAAGAGAGAGAAAGAAAGCGAGAGAGATAGAGAAAGAAAGAAAGAAAGAAAGACAGGAAAAAGAAAGAAACAAATAAAATAAATAAATAAATTAATTAATTAATTAAGAAACTAATTAATTAATAAATAAATAAAAAAAAGAGAAGTAAAAGGTACGAAGGGACTCACGCACGCACGCACGCAAGCAAGCAAGCAGGCAGGCAGGCAAGCAAGCAGGCAGGCAGGCAGGCAGATAGGCAGGCAGGCAGGCAGGCAGGCAGGCAGGCAGATAGGAAGGCAGGTAGGCAGATAGGCAGGTAGGCAGGCAAGCAGGCAGGCAAGTAAGCAAACACGCAAGCAAACACGCATGCAAGCACGCACGAATACAAGCAGAAACGAACGGACACCTGTGCGCGCGAATTGAAAACTCTTAGTATTGTATATAAAAGCATTCGCCGGGAGGGAAAAGAATTTCTTTCCGAGTTCTCTCTCTCTCTCTCTCTCTCTCTCTCTCTCTTTCTCTTTATCTCTCTATCTATCTGTCTCTCTGTCTCTGACTATCCATCTCTCTCTCTCTCTGTCTCTCTTTCTTCGAGAAGTGTCAACGTCTCGTAACTCGGTAGTCGACTTATAAATCTGTCAACAGTACCTACGAGGAACGAATTACCAATAGCCCGACGTATACTTCTCGCCGAGTTCTCTCGAATCCATCGAGAAACGTTTATCTTACTCTTTATCCCCCACTTTTTTTTTCTTTCCTTTTTCGTTTCTTTTTTTTCCCTCTCTCTCTCTCTCTCTCTCTCTCTCTGTCTATCTATCTATATATTTATCTCCCTCTCTTTTTCTTCTTCTTCTTTTTCTTCCTCGAACTAAAGAGGAATAAGAGGAAAATTGTTGGAATACGAGATCGTTCGTCAAATCGTAATTGCCTGATAAAAGTACTTACGCGCGAGAAAGAGAAAGAGAATGAGAGAGAGAGAGAGAGAGAGAGAGAGAAAGAGAGGGAGAGGGAGAAAAAATGGCGATTATCTTTTTCTGATATTTTTCCTTTTTTTTCCCAAAAAAGAGAAAGAAGAGAGAGAGAGAGAGAGAGAGAGAGTGTGTATGTGTGTGTGTGTGTGTGAGAGAGAGAGAGAGAGAGAGAGAGAGAGAGAGAGGAAGAAAGAAAGTGTGCGTTAGGTCTACTCACGTATGAGTTTCCCACGGAGGGCCAGTTCGGGCCAGTTCGTGTTGTGTGGGAATATCTCGTGCTTATTACTCGTGCATAGGTAACACGTTCGATGGCCGATCGAGGAGTCGGCTCTCTTGTATTTTTGTATTCCTTTCTCGTACAAGATCCTTCCTTTTCTCTCTCTTTCTCTCTCTTTCTTATTCTTTGGGTCACACAGCTTCCTCGTAGGAGGGCCCTATTTGCACACGCGCGACATTCCATCGTGCATCCGTGAAAGGGGGTGGTAGGGTAAAGTGGGATTCGATTATTCGCACCGAAAAGGGACGACGTATCTGCCATGGGGGAAGAAATAAGAAGAAAAGAAAATAAGAGGATGTGGCTCGCGTAAGTGCTCCGGGCACGTAGTAGAACCGTGAGAGAACTCGACCGATTTGCAGGATAACGATGGCTTACGTCGTGCTTCCGAATTGCTTATCTTAAAGACGATTTTCTAACGTACCAACAGGCATCGGGAACGCGCGACGCGTCATCGTACTCGCATTGAATTTGCGAACTCTCGTGGGATCCGATTTTCTAATATATTTGCCAACTCATTTAATTGCAAATATATTAAACGATATACAACGATACGTACGTACGTATTTATTCGATTTTCTATTCTATTCCGAGGGGGAGGGAGAGGGGAGGGGGGGGGGGGGGGTTTTTCCGTTTTTTCCTTTTTTTCTTTTTTTTTTTTTCTTTTTTCTTTTTCTGTTTTGTTTTGTTCTGTTTTTTTTTTTTTTCCTTTCCTCTTTTTATACGTCGGACAATAAAAGACGCGATTTTTCACGCGTTAAAAATTTTATAGACATTTGCAAATCGTAAAATATCGTTTCTCTTCTTTATCCCCGATACTTCTATCCGGTTTTGCTTTTTTTTCTTTTTTTTTTTGTTTTTGTTTTTATTTATTTATTTATTGTTTTTTTTTTTTCTTTTTTTTTTTTTTTTTTTTTTTTTCTTATGCCACGACATCTTACGCCTACGAATTTATATTAGATGATGTCTAATACGACGAGAATTTTGACATTCTTTTTTGTTATGTTTGAGATAATTAAAGGATGTAAGATATATGAAATCGTTGGATCAATTTTATACTATATTTACTAACTCATTTAATTGCAAACATATATTAAACGATGCATCACGACAGTACGTATGCGTTTTCTTCCTCTTTTTCCTTTGTTTTAGTTTTTTCTCTATTTTTTCTTTTTTTTCTTTTCCTTTTTTTCTTACGTCGGATAACAAACGCGATAACATTTGACGCATTAGAATTTTTGAAATAATAATAATCAAAGAATTTCTGAAATCGTGTTTT
>NC_062208.1:1242151-1264651 GCF_912470025.1 Vespa velutina
GACTTAACTTTTTAACCGTACTTCTCCAGACTGAACTCTTTAATTGTACTTCTCCAGACTTAACTCTAACTGTACTTCTCCAGACTTAACCTTTTAACCGTACTTCTCCAGACTTAACTTTTTAACCGTACTTCTCCAGACTGAACTCTTTAATTGTACTTCTCCAGACTTAACTTTTTAACCGTACTTCTCCAGACTTAACTTTTTAACTGAACTTCTCCAGACTTAACTTTTTAACTGAACTTCTCCAGACTTAACTTTTTAACCGTATTTCTCCAGACTTAACTTTTTAACCGTACTTCTCCAGACTTAACTTTTTAATTGTACTTCTCCAGACTTAACTTTTTAATTGTACTTCTCCAGACTTAACTTTTTAACCGTACTTCTCCAAACTTAACTTTCTAACTGAACTTCTCCAGACTTAATTCTTAATACTTTACTATGTGACCTGGCTGGTTCACTCAGAGCCATACTCGATACCCGTTCACGCGTTGCTCTTTTACTCGGATGTCTCTTCCAGTGAGGCACTACTAACGACACACCACGTTATTCAGAACTTATTACCGATGTATCTCTGAAGTTACAATCCCCGTTGGTCGACTTAGCACTCAATTTACTTGACTCTGCTCGTAGATCTATTCAAGACTCGCCATGTTACTTCTGTCTTCGTCGTTCTAACTCAAAACTCTCCGATCTTTTGGTCCCTTTCTTACCTTGTCGTTTTCTCATCCCCCTACTTATTTCCAGTATATACATATATACATACATACGTACGTACGTACTCTAGCCTATTTGATCTTCAAGGACAGACTATGCTTTCTTCTTACCGTCTTTCTTACGTTGCTCCTTTGCGTACTTTTTTCCTCAAGGACAGAGCATGTTTTCTTCGTTCGTCTTTTGGTTATCCTTCTTGTTCTGCACGTTTCTCCTCTTCAAGGACAGACTACTATTCTCTCGATCGGCTAACTTCTCCGACGTTAAAGCGCATTTCTATCTTCAAGGCTATTCTTCTGGATTGACTATTTACTTCTTCGATTTTTCTTTTCATTTCTACGTTTTCTTTCGATTGTATATCACTATTCGTCAAATTAACAACTATTTTTTTTTCCGATGTCAATATACTACGAACTTTCTTAACGCTATTGCACGGATCAACTTGCCTCGTGACACACACACACACACACATGGCCGAATCTTTCATCTTTTATCTAATATCTGCTCATTTTATCCTCATACGCATTCGCATTTTCAATCTATCATGAATTGGCATAATCCTTAATCTCAAGTATATATTTACAATTTTTTCATTTTAGAAATAATCATTACATACACATGGAATAAATATTTCTAATTCATTAATTATAACTCATAAGATTGTGCTTGTATCATTACTCACGTATATACATACATGTACACTTACACATATGTATGTATGTACGTTCTAAAACGTTATCAATAATATACATGTAAATTAAATAGATATATAGATATATGCCATACGAAGTATAATTATTATTTGTCGAGGTTTAAACAAACAATTCTTTTTTTTTTTTTTATATATATATATTTATTATATTTTCCATTAATCCCTTGCCCTACCTTGTCACCCTATCACTTACCCCTTTTGTTTTTTTTTTTTTTTTCAAAATCGTCGAATAAAAATGATCATAGATCACTCGTGACGTATTGAAACGATAGGAACGTAACGTTTTCTCGGGACAACTTAAAATTTCTTTCGTATCGCTTGATACTAATCTTCCCACAATCTAACCATCCCACGCAGAGAAGTCTCCCATAGAGAGAAAGAAAGAGAGAGAGAGAGAGAGAGAGAGAGAGAGAGAGAGAGAGAGAGAAAGAAGGAGAAAGAAAAAGAAAGAGAAAGAGAGAGAAAAGTAACATCGTCAGGGACATAACGTCCTTCTCTCGAGTGTTTCGCTCGATGATATCGTCTTTTTCAAAAGAGATGAGAGAGAGAGAGAGAGAGGAGAGACGGATTGCAAGGTTCACACGATTGAAGAGGGGGAGCTTCGTGTCCCGCACTTTCGTCGTTAGTCCAGGATACGCACTTGTCGCGTTACGCACTTGTCCCTTTCAGGACGAAAACGTTCTAGCAACGATCCCTTCCTTTCGACACACAGTAAAATCCGTTCTCTTTCTCTCTCACTCTCATTCTGTCCTTTTCTCTCACCCTCGATATAAACGTTAGGACACGTGCATCCCGTGTCACATTGGTGAATGCACACGTGCATGATGAAAACTATGCTTTTACAAAATTACTTCTTCCTCTCTCTCTCTCTCTTTCTCGCTCTTGCTGTCTCTTTCTTTCTTTTTCTTTGAAAGTATCGTTCGACTTGTAATAATAATACAGACACGTTTCTCAATTTTATGACACTTAACGTTCCATCATCGAATCAGATATTTATTTATCTATGTAAGATAAAGATAAGAAGAAAGAGAGAGAGAGAGAGAGAGAGAAAGAGAGAGAAAGAGTATAATGTATTCCGTCGATCTATGATATAAGGATAAACATAAACGTGATACAATATTTGTTCTTTAAAAAGATATAGATTCGATAGCGTTAATCAGCCTTATCAGAAAAATATGATTTCTTAAAAGGAACGACGCTTGATCGAGATTGATTTTTTTTTTTAATTCAGTTATATCGATGAATATCGTTCACGATCATTTCCGCTTTCTAACGGTACGCTGATTGTAACAGTAATAATGTGATCAATAACAACGATCATGCGAACGTATTGATGATAGATATTAAAAATTGTAAATGGGAAATGTTAAGTTGAAAGGATTCTATTTTTATTTTTATTTCTTTTTTTTTCTATTTTTTGGTTTTCTGGGGGGGAGAGGATTTTTTTCTTTCCTTTCCTTTTGATTCTTGCTTTCTCTCTCTCTTTCTCTCTCTCTTCAAATGTGAGAATTATCTTTCTCTTTCTTTCTTTCTTTTTTTCTTTCTTTTTTTTTCTTTTCTAACATTTTTTTTTTTGTTTTTCATTCACTTTACCATTCATATATACGAAAGGTAAATTGAGTGTTAATTAGTTAAAAAAAAAAAAAAAAAAAAAAAAAAAAAACAAATGGAAGAAATAAAAAAGAAAATGTTTTATTTTGTACTTTCGATTACGTACACATTTGCGAAATTGCCCAAATATATTCCATTCAATTATGGATACGATTTTTAAAAGAATTTTCATAAAATTAAAACTAAAGAATGTTAAATTGTTAAATCTTTATGAAAAAAAAAAAAAGGAAAAGAAAAAATATATAATCTCGTACATGTAGACGAATGTCGTAAGTTCGGATGTAGGATAAATGATTTCTTTTTTATTTTTTTATTTTTTTTTTTTTATAAAATTAGTATCGTAATATCTCTTTTGCTCGTATTTATAAATATTTTCGTTTTCAAATAAAATCAACATTTAAATTTGTTTTCTGTTTCGTCTGTAATTATTGTTTTTCTCCATTTTTCTTTTTTTTTCGTATTTATTTATTATAGAAAAAAAAGTTTCATTCAATTTTTCAGAATTCTTTAGTTTTATAGAAAAGTCGTTTCAATTTGTTCTTATTTATTGTTAAATTTATATAAAGAAGGAAAAAACAAAAAAAAAAAAAAAAGAAAAGAAAAAAGAAAAAGAAATGAATTACATTAGATGTAGTATGGATATTTTCAATCAAATTTGAATCAGTAATTTCGTTCTATCGTTAATTTTATGAAAAGAAAAATGTTTAACTTCGTTTACGCACGCAAATATTTTAATTCGAACAGAAATTAGATCTTTTCCATAAAATTAAAATATAATTAAAATAAAATTAATATACAATGTTCTTAAGTTGGAAAAAAGGAAAATTAAAACAAGTCATGCATGAGAAGATTAGAATCGACAATTAATTCACTACTTCCTTCGTATACACGCGCTTAAAATAATATATTTCGATATTAGGGATATCATGGAACGTATCTTTTTCGGAAAATCAGGAATAAAATATTTTCCGTACGACTTTTAAATTTACGAAGAAGAAGAAAAAGAAAAAAAAGAGAGAAAAAGAAATGTTTCGCGTATAAAAAGATTGAAATCGATAATTAATTCCAAACTTCGTTCGCACCTTCGTTCGAAATTTATTTCGTTCGAACGATCGTGGATGTTTCTTACCAAAAAAAAAAAAAAAAAAAAAAAAAAAAAAAAAAAAAAAAAGAGAAGAAAAAGAAAACAAACGAACAAAAATCGGAATAAAATCTTTAGCTCGATTTTTCGATCAAGAAAAAAAAAAAAAAAAAAAAAGGAAATAAATGTAGAAAATTTGAAAAAAAAAAAAAGATATTTTTCGCGTATAAAAAGATTTCAATATCAATAATTAATCAGCAACGTGATTTCGTGTTTAAAATTTATTTTTTATTATTTTTAAATCGTAGACGTATCATTTTTGAAAAATCAGAAATAGAATTTTTTCCGTTCGACTCTTAACTTAAAAAAAAAAAAAAAAAGAGAGTTTGAAAAAAAAAAGAAAAGAAATGTTTTACGAATAAAAAGATTGAAACCGATAATTAATTCACAATTTCCTTCGTAATTTAGTAGACGTAATTTTTTTCTTCTTCCCCCCCGCCCCCCGCCCTCTCGCCCGCCCCACCCCCCCCCAAGAAAATCGTATTAAAATATTTCGTTCGATTATTCGAAGTTTGCAAAAAGAAAAAGAACAAAGACAAAGAAAAAAGAAAAAGAAAAAAAAAAGAAAATTACAACAATAAAAAGTTTAGCGTATTTAAAGGGATCGAAAGATCGGAATCGAGGATCAATTTTTCAAATTTATTATTTCTATATTTCGTTCGATCGTGGGACGAATATCTATTTGAGAAAATACGTGTAAAAAGATTCGACCGGATTATTCGTTTGTACAAAGAAAGAAAGAAAGAAAGAAGATTGAAAACGAAACAAGAAAAAAAAAGAGAAAAAAAGTTTATGCGCATAAAAAGATTCGAATATCAATAAATTAATTCATTAACTTCCTTCGTCGTTGTTCAGTCTCTCGCTTGAAAATTTTATTTTTAAATCGAACGTATATACAAGATATGTACGTAATCTCTTTCAGAAAATCGGAATTAAATTTCCTGCTAAATCCTTCGCATTGGCGAAAGGAGATAGACATGAAAAAAAAGAGAGAGAGAGAGAGAGAGAGAGAGAGAAGAACCGCAAAAAAAAAAAAAATTCCAACGAGTTATACATATAGATAGATAAAGATAGACGATGTTATAATTCGCTGTATCCTTCGTTTAAGCGTTGCTTCAAAATTTATTTAAATCGTACAATTACGAAGGTAGGGAGTAATTCTAAAATAAAATAAAAAAAAAAGTCTTCGTTAGTCTTTGTTATCTCTTTTCTCTCTCTCTCTCTCTCTCTCTCTCTCTATCTATCTTTTTAGTCTGTTGAAGACAGAGTCATGGTCGAGTCGTTCCGCTAATTTTCATGGCGGTCTTTTCGTAGCCATCGCGCTGTTGGAACGAACGAATGCGTGGGCGGCGCGACGAACGAGCTTCGATAAGGCGGCGAGTAGCGTGAGATCGCGCCCGTCGCAATATAAATTATTTCGCTGCGGCGAAGACGCATGTTCGCAGCGTGCGTTTCCAAACTTGACGTAACATAGACATTAAGGATTTAACGATCCGAAAGGATACCGATTTCTCCTCTCTCTCTCTCTCTTCCGCTTTCTCTCTGTTTCGCTCTCTCTCTCTCTCCCTTTCTCTCTCTCTCTCTCTCTCTCACTCTCTCGTATCTTATTTCGAACTCGATTCCATGGCGGAATCATGTTCGAATAGAATTAACATTTTAAAGAAATAAGAGATCGTACCGATATACTTAACTATTTCTTTTTTTTCTCTCTTTTTCTTTTTGATATTTTAATATTAATTTTGAAACTGTAAAATCGAGATTTATAATCTATAACATATTAATGTATTATATCGGTATAGTAATGTGCATTAGTTTTTTTTCTTTTTTTTTTTATATAATGTGCATTGTTTATATAATATTATAATTTATATATATATATATATATATATATATATTATTGTTTATTGTATAACGATATATTGTTAATGTATATTCATGTTTTAATGCATTAGAATTGTCGAACATATAAAATTGATCGATTTGAGATCTCTTCTTTTTTATGATTATATATAGAAATGATAATTTATTATTAGAGAGAATTCTTAATTTAAAAGATATATTTTTATTTATTGAATATTATAAAATTATTGAAAGTAAAAATATATTGTTATGCAATAACGTATGAATTAATTTTGTTTTTCCAAAGAAAAATACTATCGATATTGTCGAATTCAATAGAATGCATAGTATAAACGACGAATTTACGATGAATTTTTTTTTATATAATTGGAATATCATCGTACGGGGAAACAATTTTATTGAAACATTTAGATTCGATAATTAGAGATTATTTAATTAGGCTCAAATTAGATATGACAATCATTAAAAAACATTTGCTTTTTTGATCAAACCATTTGATTTTGCAACAACGTGTAAATGAATTTTTTTCAATCGGTTAAAATTATTGTATAAAATATTATGAATTCTAAATTTGTCTACACATACACACAGACACATATATACACATATACACATATTAAATTCCTCAACAAGCCAATATTTAAACAAATCTTTAAAATTGAGATTTTTCGTTCGATCAATTTTTTCTTAAATCATTTTCGAAATTAAAACAATTTCGAAATGTTTGAAATTACTCCAAAACGCATGTAGGAAACGAACAATCGTTATCAAAATTTCGTTTCAATTATCTAACATTTCATAATGTACGATTGCAATTTTTTGTACAAAATTTCATACTATCTCGATTGTAACATATATATATATATATATATATATATATTTTTTTTTTTTTTCATAAGAATATATACAAACATATTATGATTAGATCTCAGTCAAAATAAATATTCAATCTTAATACAAAACATCGACGTATACAAATATTAAATGAATCCCGCTATCATGTTCGATTAATACCGATTGATTCGTTCATTCGATCAAATCGATTAACTCCGTAAAGACAAAAATTGGAGAAATACGATGAAATAATATAAAAACCTTTTTCTTCCTTTTCATTTTCTTTTTTTTTTTTTTTCATTTTTAAAAATTCCCTTTAAAATATAAATCTCAAAATAACCTTCTATTATATATAAACGCCGGATATCATCATAACGTAGCATTAATCTAACAGCATTATAAATCAAATCAAACTTTATGAATAAGTCTTATGAAACAATTGTTATTATTGAAATAAATTATATCCTATTCGTTGATCAAAAAGAAATTTTGTCAATTGAACGCAAATATATTATTTCTTCTTTTTTCTTTTTTCTTTTCTTTTTGTCATTACAAAGAAAAAAAAGTGTGGTCAAGATCGAGGTCGATCGATTTGTCTTGTGAACGGTACAATTAATTATTGAAAAAAATAAATAACTTATATATCCCAGATTCTATTTCACGGATACAGTATAGATTCACACATACACACACACAGACCCACACATATATATATATATATACATCATATGCAGGTAGGTACATAGGAGTTCGTTGACGTCGATCGTCAAACGAAGAGAGAATACCTCGCTCGGAGCAAAGCACGCGAACGTAGCAAAAAAAAAAAAAAAGGAAAAAAAAAAAAAAAAAAAAAGAAGAAGAAAAGGAGAGAAGAAAGACGAACAAAAAAAAAAGAAAGAGAGAGAGAGAGAGAGAGAGAGAGAAAGAAAGAAAGAAAAAAAAAAGAAAGAAAAGAAAAGGAAAGAGTAGTCAGAGAAACCGTCAGCCCTCAGAGAAAGGGGAAGAAAGTAGTGGTAGTTGGTAGATGCCTTACTCGGTTTCCTTCCTCGAGGCAAGCAAGCAAGCACTTTCCCGCTTATTCAGCAATGATTCAATTCGGATGTGCTTTTTACGCCCGGTAGCGGCGACGATAGCGTCGGTGGGAGTTACCGAGCCGTGCTTCAGCGGTCGGGGCTAACCGAAAGGGGCGGAGGTGTTACGGAAAGCGGGAAGAACGAAAGAGCAGAGTAGAGGAGCTATGAAAGAAGAAGAAAAAAAGATATATATATATATATATATATATAGATAGATAGATAGATAGATAGGTAGATAGGTAGATATAGATAGAAAGTGAATGAGTGAAGGAGAGAGAGAGAGAGAGAGAGAGAGGGAGAGAGAGAGAGAGTATGAAAAGAAGGGGGATTGGAATCAGGAAAAGGAAGAAGGGCAACCGTAGTTATCCCACGTTGAAAACAGATTGCCAAGCATTCATCCAACATTCCTATCCTTTTCTACTTCTAAAGATTTTCTTAATGTACAAGAGAAAGAGAGAGAGAGAGAGAGAGATAGAGATAGAGGGAGAAAAATGAGTAAGAGAGATAGAGATAGAGAGATTCCAGTTACAAGTCGTACCTTTAATTCGACTTTTACTCGCCTCTTTTTCCGGATATTTTCGTTCGCGCCAGCTCCGTTCTTCCCTCGCTGTACCTAACTTTTTAGTTCTTCTTGTTTTTTTTTTTTGTTTCTTTTTTACTTTCCTTCTTTTTTTTTTATACTACCTACCTTTCTCTCTCTCTCTCTCTCTCTCTCTCTCGCTCTCTCTCTCGTTCTCTCCTTCTCTGTCTGTCTGTCTGTCTCTTTTTTTCTTTTCTTTACTTTTCTTTTCTTTTCTTTTTTCCTTCTTCTTGCTCTTCCTCCATTTTCTTTCTCTTTTTCCTTTTTCTGTTTATTTTTTTTTGTTCCCTTTCTTTTTTCGTTTTCCTTTTTTCTTCCTCTTTTCTTTTTCATTCTTTTTTTTTTTTTTTTTTTTAAATCTTCAGCGAACGTTTATGGTCTCGCGAGTATACATAACCGAAGGGAGTTAGGAGTTAGTTACAGATAATTACTTAATAACGGCATATACCAATACGTTCTTTCTTCTTCTTCTTCTTCTTCTTCTTCTTCTTCTTCGTCTTCTTCTTCGTCTTCTTCTTCTTCATAAATGATTTTTTTCTTTTTTTTTTTTTTTTTCTTTGTTTTATTTTGTTTTCCTTTCTTTCCCTTTTTCTTCTTTTATCTTCGTTATTTTCAACGAGATATGAATTTCCTGAGAAAAAGAGAGAGAGAGAGAGAGAGAGAGAGAGAGAAGGAGAGAGAGAGAGAGAGATTTTACAGCAAGGATTATCAAAGCATAAAAAAATGTTGATAATATTAAAATATCCAAATAATTTATATCAATGTTCATTATAGAGAAGGATTTAACTCGTCGAGTAAATCGTCAGATTAATAATTCAAAACTCGATTTGATTTAGAATTATTATTATTATTATTATTATTATTATTATTATTATTTCTTTTTTTTTTTCTTTTCCTTTTCTAATTTCTCTCAATTCTATCTGATTTGTATTAAAGACTGAACGATTAAAGAAATGTTTCATTCGACGAGGTGAGTGCGACGAGCAAAAAAAAAGAAAAGAAAAGAAAAGAAAAAAAAAAAAAGGAAAAAAGAAGAAAAAAAGGAAGAAAGAAGAGAGAAAAATACAAAAATCTATGTACTAGCGTATTGTCATGAAATATAAATGAAAAAGGAAATGAAAAGAAATTTTGAGATGAACGAGTGAGATGTAAATAATACGTCGAAAAGGAGAACAAAACAAGGAAAAAAAAGAAAAAAGAAAAAAAGAAAAAAAGAAAAAAAAAGAGAAAATAAACACAATATATTAAAATTAATATAACAACGAATTATTATTACTATTATTATTATTACTACTGTTACAACAAATCTCAGGGTTACATTAATATCTCAGTATATTACATTATCAAATATCGTACGTTATTATCGATAAAATATAATATAATATAAGAAACTTTTCGATGAAAGAATACGTTGCTGTAATACGACGTTGAAGGGCAGAGAAAAGTAAACCAAAAAAAAGAAAAAAGAAAAAAGAAAAAAGAAAAAAGAAAAAGAAAAAGAAATAAGAACGCAACGTACACGGAGAGTTACCCACCTACTACCACTACTATCACTATCACCACAACTACTACTACTACTACTACTACTACTACCTACTACTATTGCAACTACTACTGCTACGTTTCTTAGCGTGACGTAATATGGCGGTTTTACTTTAACAGCTAAAGCATCGTCGGTCCCACTCGGTCAGTCGCATATTAATATCTTAGGAAGGACCGTGTAGCCAAGAGGCGGCCAGCTGCCGGCTCGTTTGCAGCACGCGATACTCGCGCTCTCACCTGTAACGTATATCTCGTCCCTTCTACCTTCTCCCTCCCCCTCTGCCACCCCCTTTCCCATCCTCCTCCTCCTCCTCCTCCTCCTCCTTCTTCTCTGTCTCTCTCTCTCTCTCTCTCTCTCACCCCATTTCCCTTCACGAGCCCATCATCCTTCTCTTTCTCTCTCTCTCTTTCTCTCTCTCTCTCTCTCTCTCTCTCTGTCTTTCTTTTTTCCTTCTTCGTTGGTATCCGCATCTCGAAATTATTATTCCTCCTTGGACCCGAGTTTATGTTGATCATTTTTAATACGCAAGACGTGTCCGTATTTAATATTTTCATGCGATTTTCTGATAAGATCAAATCGCGAAATTTTAAATCGAAAGAAATATTTATTTCTTTTCTTTTTCATTTCTTTAGTTTATCTGGATCTTAGGATATTTTATCGATATCACAGTAGATAACTGTTAGGAGAACTTTGAGATCTATGAAAGTGGTTTTAAGTTTGTGTTATGGGACGAGGTGAGGAAGGGGCTGGGGTAAGGGGGAGGGGGTGAGGAAAAATCTGAGGAAAAATTAAAGATGGAAAAGACGAAGGAGGGAAAATTTTTATCACGTGAGATAATTTGTAACTTTAGATGAATTGATTTGAATGATTTTGAAGATCGTTCGATATCGTATAGATCGTATGGATTTTAAATCGTACGAATATTGTTTGTCGATTTTGAGGAAGATTATATGATCCATTGAACTTATTTATTAAGAGTTTATGATTGATTGATATTTCTGTTTCTTTTTTCTTTTTTTTTCTTTTTTTTCTTTTTTTTGTTTTTGTTTTTCTTGTCTTTAATGGAAACATATAGAAATAATGTAAATCATTATTCGATATCTGTGGTAATATTTATAAGATAAGAATTTAAATTATACATTTGATCGTTGAAAAGTTTTTCGATAATGCACGAAAATTTTTGGAGTACTTTTTTCAAGGCCAATTTTTATTATTATTATTATTTTTTTTTTTTTTTTCATTTAAATTATAAAATTGTATACCTTGGAATTTCGAGCCTATTTCTATTTTTTATCTTTCATTTCTTTTTTTTTTTTTTTAATATATATATATATATATATATATATATATTTTTCTGAAATTTGTCATTTAAAATATCCCAAAAAAAGGAATATCTTTTTTTCTTTCGGATATTTTCCTAAATCAATCCGTATTTATTTACTGTTATTAATAATAACACCTGTTGCATGTCTATTCCACGAAGCATATTAAAAGTAATCTATAATTAATTTTCTAATAACACTATATAGCGTATTGCCGTAAAGTCTTCGTTTTTTTTTTTTTAATATTTAAAATACGAATAATAATAATAATAAAAAAAAAAAAAAAAAAAAAAAAGAAATAATCTACAAAACTTTTCGAGCTATTACCGCTTCATGAAAATTGCTTTAACTTAAAATTATTCAAAAAGATTCATCTATTTAACGATAATCACTTTTACAATTACAAATCGATGAGCTTTGACTTGTTGATAAAAATTTTCTAAATTCTTTAAAGGAAGAAAAAAAAAAAAAAGAAAACTTTTCTATATCCTTTCAAGAGAAAAGTTTCTTTTTTTTAAATTCTTTCGAAGAGAGGGTGAAAAAAGAACGACTGAACGAAACAAAGAAAAATAAGAAGAAAAAAAAAAAGAAAAAAAGAAAAAGAAAAACGTAACAAACATACATTACGGACAATAAATAATATGGAAAAAAAATTGTTCATATGAATTCCCCATGACAAAACGTTTCTAATACCAATATAAATAACGATGTCAACCAAATAAGGTTATCTTCGAAATAAGGATATCTATCAAATAAGGATACCTTTTTAATAATTGACAAGTTTCTCTCTCTCTCTCTCTCTCTCTCTATCTCTTTCTCTGTCCAGTTTCTGACAGTGAAGATTCATCTCGATAAAATAAAGGTGCGAAAGAAAACGAAATAAAACTAACCATACTATCTAACCGTATAGTATATCTATCTCTTATGGTTGATCGTCCGGTTTCTCATTCTCTCGTCCAAAAGAGTATACTCGTTTATGTTAGCGAGAGTCCTTGGCTCGCTTATAAGCGCGTCGTAGCGATTTCGATCACGCACAAGACCAAAGAGAAAGAAAGAGAGAAAAATAAATAAATAGATAGATAGATAGATAGAGAAAAAGAGAGAGAGAGAGAGAGTGAGAGAGAGAGTGAGTGAGAGCGAGAGAAAGAGAGAGAGAGGAATCCGAGGTCTGGTTGATCGATGATCGTCGTCACGAAAAGTTGCTCTTAAGAAGAAAAAGGATAAAACTATAAAAGAAAGAAAGAAATAAATAAATAAAGAAAGAAAGAAAGAAAGAAAGAAAGAAGAAGGAAGAGAAATCTGTTCTTTTCGTATCCTTTTGGAGACTTTAGTTCTCCATTGACAAACAATATCGAGAGACATATATTGTGAAAACAAAAGTATATGTATATATCTGTTTATATGCGCGCGCGCGTGCGTGTATGTGTGTGTGTGTGTGTGTGTGTATATTTTTCGACGATCGAGGCACGATCGTGCTTAAACGATTGATAAAAGCAACTGTGGTGATCCATCATGGTGCTTCTCGTCGTCGTCGTCGTCGTCGTCGTCGTCGTCGTCGTTGTTGAGATCGACCGGTTGTGAGAAGAGAAACGAAAAGAGTGAAAGAAAGAGAAAGAGAGATACAGAGAATGAGAGAGAAAGAGAGAGAGAGAGAAAGAGTGAAAGAAAAAGAGGATAGCATCGACAAATTCACGACGACACCCGGTCTCTCTCGCAGGTAATTTATATTTCTCAGCGATATGGGCGCTCCTACCAAAATGACTGTCTCGCTACTTTAAGGTCGAACGAAAAGAGAAAGAGAGAAAGAGTTTCTGGGTAAAGGGGAGATGTTTGAAGTAATTATTCTTGACGATAAATTACTAACAACACCGTTGGTAACGCTGCGAGCAAGTTCGTAACGCGATAACGATCGAACGAAATGTAGTCCCTTCCTGAATGTTACTTCAAACGAATTGCGATCTTGGTAAGACTCTACAACGATCGTTCGAGAGATTCGTACATTTTAGTACGTATGCCCTTTTATATTATTTTTTCTTTTTGTTCCATTTCGTTTCTCTTTATTTATCATTTTCTTCCTATTCGTTTCTTTTTTTGTTTCTCTTTATTTTTGATCTCTCTCTGTATTTCCTTTTTTTTTTTTCCTTTTTTTCTTTTTTTTTTTTTTCTTCTGTTGTTGTTCCTTTTCGTTTCTCTTTATTTATCATTTTCTTCCTATTCGTTTCTTTTTTTGTTTCTCTTTATTTTTGGTCTCTTTTTTTTTCGTGTTTTCTTTTTTTTTTTTTTTTCTTCTGTTCTTTTCTCTTCTCTTTAATCTCGAAATTTATACGGCATAGTTCGTTCTTTTTTTTCTTTTTCTTTTTCTTTTTCTTTTTCTTTTTCTTTTTCTCGTGGAACAATATTTTCTATAGTATGCTAAATTAAAAGTCTTATAAATATTCGTGGATTTTTTTTTTTTTTTTTTTTTCCTTACAAATTCGCAAAGTTCTGTCCTTTTTTTTTCTCTCTCTCTCTCTCTCTCTCTCTCTCTCTATATATATATATATATATATATATATATATATATATAAATTATTATATGTTTATTAGATATTAGGTATTACGAGTTATAACGTGAACTTATTTTCAATAAATAAAACGAATGAAATTTTTCCAAAAACTCATATCTGACAATGAGAATATTTTCTGTTTTTTTTTTGTTTTCTTTTTTTTTAATATACGATACGACGAAAAGGCAATTTCCTTGTAAACTTCTTTTAATTATAATATATTACATATTCGTGCATTCTCAATCGTGACGTCACGAATTTTCGAACTTTTTATTACAATTAAATTGCAAAAATTCATTACAATCCTTTAATAAATATCTTACAAATCGTTATTCTTTGAGATACGTTCGAACTTGTAAACATTTCGAAATATCTCGATCCTTTCGTAAACGTATAATTCATTTTTAAAGTCTAATAAATCGAATAACAACGAAGGCGAAAATTTTTCATTTCGAGTAATATCATCGTACGATGGGAAAAGTTAATGATTTATCGGACGTTCGAGATAACAAATCAATTTACCGTAAATAAGACGTTACACGTTATCTCAATCTTTTTCATTAATTCTGTTTCAAGAGAAAAAGAAACGAAGAAATTGATTCCAACGATTAACAAAAAAAAAAAAAAATAAAAAAAAAAAAAATGGAAAAAAGAAAAAAAGTATAAAAAAAAATAAGAAGAAGAAGAAAAAGAAGAAGAAGAAGAAGAAGAAGAAGAAGAAGAAAATAAATCATCCCTTTCTCCCGTCAAACATTTCTTCTCGCGAATATCGCAATGGCGCGATATTTTCTTTGTGATTAAGAAATGATTTAAAAAAAAAAAAAAAAAAAAAAAAAAAAAAAGAAAAAGAAAAAGAAAAAAAAAAGGAGGAAGGAAAGAAAAAGGCAAAAAAAAACAAAACAAAAGAAATTTGATTAGAACTCGGTAGCTAACGTTTAATAAATGTAAGAGAAACAAGCCAAAGTTTTGCTACGTTGAAGAAACTTTAATAATTTATCGCGTGCTTAAAATCATGAATTACCAACATAAATAATACAAATATACGTATGTATATATATATATGGCGCTTATGCATTTAAAGAGAGCATATCGATCACACGGTATACATACGTGGGGACATATATGTGGAGGAGGAAAGAAGAGGTCAGAAGAGAAACCCGAATATATATATATATATATATATATGTATAACAAGAGAGGGCGGGGTGAGAGAAAGAGAGAAAGAGAAAGAGAGAAAGAGAGAGAGAGAGAGAGAGAGCCTCTACGCCTACTCCAACCTGTTAACAAATATCCAAGGCGGGCAGTTAACACACGTTTACGATAATTTATCGCGGCGGCGTACCACGAGCGCGCATTATGTTCGACTCGAAGCGGTACACGCTTACACTCGCGACGCCGATATCGATGCGACCGTTTAATCGACTGAACGAGAGCCAAACAACCCCATTTTCTTTTCTTCTTCTCTTTCCCTCTCTTTCTCTTTATTTTTATAAATAAATTTTTAACCTATTTTATTTTTGTCCTATGTGATGCCTAAATGAGAATTAAAGTTAAGTTTTGATTAATGAGAAATTGTAATGAATTAATTTGACTTTTCAAGTTACATAAAAAAAAAAAAAAAAAATGTGTGCGTTTAATGATTTGAACGAGAAACAAACAACGCCATTTTTTTTCTTCTTCTCTCTTTCTCTTTCTCTCTCTCTCTCTCTCTCTCTCTTTCTCTTTATTTTTATAAATAAATTTTTAGCCTATTTTATTTTTGTCCTATGTGATGCCTAAATGAGAATTAAAGTTAAGTTTTGATTAATGAGAAATTGTAATGAATTAATTTGACTTTTCAAGTTACATAAAAAAAAAAAAAAAAAAAATGTGTGCGTTTAATGATTTGAACGAGAAACAAACAACGCCATTTTTTTTCTTCTTCTCTTTTTCTCTCTCTCTCTCTCTCTCTTTTTATTTTTATAAATAAATTTTTAGCCTATTTTATTTTTGTCCTATGTGATGCCTAAATGAGAATTAAAATTAAGTTTTGATTAATGAGAAATTGTAATGAATTAATTTGACTTTTCAAGTTACATAAAAAAAAAAAAAAAAAAATGTGTGCATTTAATGGATTGAATGAGAGTCATATAATCCCATTTTTTTTTGTTCATCTTCTCTCTTTCTCTCCGTTTATCTCCATCTCTATTTCTTATCTTTCAACAATATTATCCTTGTCACTTTTATTAATTGATCTTCCAATCATTTCGTGGGAATGAAAATCTATTTTTATTTATCAACATATTTTTATCTATCAGTGTATTCAGAGAATTTTATTGACTTATCAATTTTTATAAACTGATCCATTGTATAAAAAGAGAAAAAAGAACAATTTTAATAATTCAATAATTGTCATAGTTCGAATCACTTTTCAATCGTCAATGAATAAATTTTAATTTATAATTTAATATTGTCGATGTTTATAACTTACTTTTTCACGTTTACGAAGAAATTTTTCTTATTATTGTATTAAAAAAAAAACAAAAAAATGTTCTTGTACGATATAATATTTAATATCTATTTTTACATGAAATAAAAAAATTTTCATAAAAAGTAATATTTTGTCAGAATTCGATCAACTTATCGAATTTTAACAATGTAATTTGATTTTATAATATTACGTTTAAACAGTTCTTCGTCATTAGGTCCGATCTAAAAAATTCTGTCCGTTTAATATTGAAAAAAAAAAAAAAAAAAGAAAGAAAGAAAGAAAGAAAGAAAGAAAAAAAAAACCGGAGATATTTCATACATTTTCACGTTTTCCTATTCTACTTCTTTTTCTTTTTCTTTTTCTTTTTTTTTTTTTCTTTTTCACACAGCCAACATCCACGAGAGAAGAAAATCAGAAGAAAATAATCTTTCTTCGAATGACACAAATAATTCTATTTTCTAAATAAACATTTTTAATAAATAAAAATGATCGTTTCCGTTCGCTTGAAATGTAAAATCACGTTTAAAAATAAAATCGAACATATCTTGAAAATTTTTCTTATTGGCGTGAATTACGATCAGTGATGATAATGAAAAATCCAATGAGTGGAATGAGAAAGAAGAAGAAGAAGAAGAAGAAGAAGAAAAATAAAGAACACACACACACACACAAGAAAAAGAAGAGTAAAAAATAAAAAAAAGAAAAAAAAAAAAGAAAAAAGAGGAAAAAAAAGAGAAAACAGAAAAAAAAGATTAGAACGTAATACGGGACCATTCCCGTATTGCTATCCCATGATAGCATTAATCGTTCGCCAAATGCGTGCACTAATGGCACGTCCATTTTCATTAAAAGTGGAAACGACGATAATCCGGGAATAGGAAGAAGTGAGAGAATACGATGCCAATAAATTTTCCTATCGTCAACGTTCCCATTAAACACGACTTTACGAGTTGTTACGTTATTCATTTGCAATGTTAATATCTCACCAAAACGATAACGCATGTTCAAATAAGATATAAGATTATATTAGAGAATATTTCTCAATAGGGTACAGTGAGAGCCAATGCTTGATATACTTAATCAACAACTTATTTTCAACTTTTATCAATCTAGATATTAGATAAAACAAGTAAAAAAGATATGAGTGTGTGTATCATGAAGATTTCTTATATGAGCTTTAGAAAGAGAGATAAAACGAGAGAGAGAGAAAGAGAGAGAGAGAGAGAGAGAGAGAGAGAGAGAGAGGAGAGCTGGTTCTAATATTTTATAATTTAAAGGAATGCGATATCAAAGTTAAATTATGTCGTTCCCCCATAGATATCGGCGGGTATGTTCACGTAATATCATTTCTACATATACGCCATTATAACTCGCTACTTAAGTTAAATTATTAACGTTATGGTTATTATTAATGCGATCCTTGAGCGTTAATAATTACAGGTTGTTAACAGCTAGAAATGAAATAGTTTATCGCTTCTTCCTACTTTAAAGAAAATGAACGATCACGATCACGCTTAGGATCAAGATCAAGATCAAAAGAGAGAGAGAGAGAGAGAGAGAAAGAGTAGGGCGGAGGGATGGGAGAGAGTAAAGAGATTTTAGAAATAAGATATATATGAAATATTAAAATGACGTTGTTAGATACTTCTATTACAACGATTCATCATAATCCTTGTTTAATCTCTATAATACCATAATCAAGAATCTTTCGATGTTCCGGTTCTAGGTAACTTTGATCAAAGAACACTGTTAGAAGAAGTTAAAAAAGGAATAAGGAGGAAAAGGAAGAAGCAATAGAAGTAGTAGTAATGGTAGTAGTAATAGTAATAATAGTAGTAGTAGTAATAGTTGGCGAAAGTATAATACTAACAGTCGACTGTAATACACTATCCATAACTCTTAGGCTCCTTGTTAAAGTGGTGGAACCGCTTGTAACGTTGACATCCCGATTTCCTCGCACTTACCGCTCATTTTAACGCATTCTGAGGTAATGGCCGTTCCTTGTAAAGAAGTTAATTGGTTCCTGTGACAAGGCATCTCGCGTACCTAGGTAGGTACCTAGGTACCTACGTATGTTGGTTGATAGCTAGCTAGCTAGCTAGGTAGGTAGGTAGGTAGGTAGGTAGGTAGGTAGGTAGGTTCATTGGTTGGTTGATTGCTTGGTTGGTTGGTTGGTTGGTTGATTGGTTGTTGGTTGGTTGGTTAGTTGGTTGATACGTACATATATACGTATGTACATCTACGTCTACGTACATAGACAAGAGAGGATCCTACGTCGTTTACGTTCACAGAAGGATTCTCTCTCTTTGACTACCTCACTCCTCTCTTCAACCTCTGCCTACCTACCCACCTACCCACCTACCTACCTACCTACCTACCTACCTTCCTACCAACCTACCTACCAACTTACCTCTTCTCAAAGGTTGCATCAAAGCGCGTTTCGTAGTTAGAGGATAGAACGTAATTAGAGGGCACAGGGTAAACGATTCACCTGCTTCCCTTCGATCAAAACAACATTTTATTATCCCCGATATGATTAACTCCTGCCGCTTCCTATGATCGAAGGAAGGCGAATATTAGGGATTTTAGGGTGGAGTACTTTGAAAACTAAACGATTATCTCTTATTCCGTTGGTATATTAGGTAATTAAACGAGTTCGAAGGTTTTTTTTCTTCTTCTTCTTCTTCTTCTTTTTCATTTTTCTTTTTCTTTCTTTCTTTCTTTCTTTTTTTTTTTTTTTTTTTTTTTTTTTCTTTTTTTTACCTCTTCCTTGTTTTTTCTTTTCTTTTCTTTTTTTTTTTCTTTTTCTTTTTCTTTTTTATAAATTTATTACCGAGATAAAACTTTCGTATTTGATTTCGATGAAATTTTTCTTCCAAATGAAATTCGACGACAGAATTATAATTAAAGTCAATCTTTGTCGATCAATTATTTCTTTAAATTGGTTTTGATATGAAAGGAAAAACAAACAAACCAAAAAAAAAAAAAAGAAATGAAAAATATTAATTTATCTATCTCCGTATAATCGAACATACTTTTTATAATGATCGAATTAATCCGTGACATTATCAATATTAAAATTATCAGCGTAAAATTTGGAAGAAAAACAGGGAGGGGGGGGGTCGGCGGCGGCGAAAAAAGAGAAAAACACTTTGAGCATAATTAATTAAACATTAAAATCTTTTTCCAATTTAGAGATTTAGAAAATCGATGGAAGAGAGAGAGAGAGAGAGAGAGAGAGAGAGAGAGAGATAAAGAGAAATAAAGAAAAAAGGGGGAGGGAGAAAAAAAAGAAGAAGAAAGAAGAAACAAAAAGAAAAACGAAAAAGGAGAAAGACAAGGAACAAAAACAGAAAGCACGATCAACAAAAAAAAAAAAAAAAAATAAAAAAAGAAAAAGAAAAAGAAAAAAAGTAGAAAGAAACGTGCGTGTTAAAAAAGATGATGGTCGTGATCAACGAAGATCGCGGTCGGATCGCTTTTCTTTTTCACTTTTTCTGTTTCTGATTCTTTTACCTTTTTCTTTTTTTCTTTTTTTCCTTTTCTTTTGTTTCGCTCTTTTTTCTTTCTTTTTTCTTTTCTCTTTTTTTTTTTAATTTTTTTTTTCGGCACGATCGTTCAGCTCACATACATACCGTTCCTCCTCTCCTTTCGTTGGGTCTGTCGGTCGGTGGGTCGCGTCGGTTCGGTTCGGTTCGGTTCGGTTCGTACTAGGTGCTACTCCTCCAGGTAATTTTCCTTGGATCTGCATATTTTAGCACGAACACTTCCGTCGATCATTATCCTCGTTGAGAGTCGAGCGGGCTGCAGGCCCACGAGACTTAAAGCCACGACTTTGTTGCATACAATCGCAGGATGGCTCGCGTGTATCGCATGAACCTTGCCACGCAAACGTCCCATTGGGTTAATCTCCTTTATGGAAAATCGTTGCACTTTGACCTGTACTTTTACATACATACATACATAGATACATAGATACATACGTTACGTACGTACGTAGACATGTGTGTACATACGTAAATATACATAAACGAAATACACATCCTAGCAAATATCTCCCTCTGTTCTCTCTACCCTCCCCCTTTTCCCACCTGTATCAACGATGAGAAATAGTACGAGTTAAGAGATACGATCGAAATAGATCTTCGAATATACTCGATCCAACAAATCTTGGTTGATAACTATGCAAATTGTGTCGGTTAACTTTGGATATGTATTAACGAATGAATTATTTGGCTATAATCTTTTAACCCAGTACTCATCGTAGATTAGACACCGATCGCGTTAAAATACATACATACCGTAAGAACGAAAATTAAATAAGATTAATAGGATCATCTTGAATCATTTTATATATTTAGATTGAGAAAGTTGGACTTTTGGCTTAGTTTCAGTATTTATTGACGCTTAGGATACACACATATAGAGAGACATGGACTCGAGTGCACTCACATACCAGAAATTTCATCTGTCTCTCTCTCTCTCTCTCTCTCTCTCTCCCTCTCCCTCTCTCTGTTTCTGTCTCTGTCATTATCTGGCACCTCGAACTTAATGAACATTTATAAATTCATAAAAATAGATCCCTTTAGTCGTCCTCACCCCACATCCCTCCTCTTTCCCTGTTTGGCACAGGGAAACCAGGTGTTAATATTTGTTTGCTAGTCGGTTATATCGGTTATCTTCTTGTTAAGCAAGATTAAGATTAACGAGCTTATATGCATATGCATGGAGATATTCTAGTTGACCTATGGAAAAATACATTTCTCGATAAATTGCACTGATTAATACAACGTTATGAGGTTTTTTATACCCACAATGCTAAACACATCCTTTCTCTACGTTTAATTTAAGCAACGCATTATTATTATTATTATTATTTTTATTATTATTATTATTGTTATTATTATTATTGTTATTATTATTATTATTATTATCCTTTTGTATTTCTTCTACACCATCGTTTTGAATAGAACTGAATAGATCTTTCTTTTTCTTCTTCTTCTTCTCTTTTTATTTTTTCTTTTTCCTTTTTTTTTTTTTTTTCTTCTTCTTTTGTCGTAACAAAATAACCAACAAAAAAGATTCGTTCTATTGCCAAAGTTCGAAATATTTTTCGTTTGTTACGAAGAAATTTTATTTCAAATTTAATATTGTCTTTCAATTGACTTTCTCATTTTTACGAATAAATCTTTGTTATTATATTATTAAAAAAAAAAAAAAAAAAAAAAAAAAAAATTGTCTTGTATGTTTCGTAAGTGGCAATATTTAAATCTATTTTTGAAATCAAAATTTCTAATAAATAGTAACATTTTGTCGAAATTTAATTAACTCATTGACCTTATTTTTCTTTATTATTATTCATTTGATTTTATAATATGACGTTTTATCATAAGATCGTTTATTATTAGAAAATACTTATCATTGATTAAAAAAGAAAAAAAAAAAGAAAATATTTATCGAAACGAATATACATATATATGTATATACAGTCAAGGAATTATGTAATAAATATAACATCTGTAATTATATGTATCATTATGGTGTTTATCTATGAACGAAAATAGTCGTTTTAAATAGATTTAAAAATAATCTATCGAGGTTTAAAATTATAAGGAAGACGTTTAAAATACATAGTAAATAAAGTTTTGTACTCCACGAATATGCGAGCGACTTTAATTGTAATGACTATAATTAGCAGCACTTATGCGAACGATAAAGAAGTTAAACATCAACGGAAACTTGGAGACGCGGCTTAAGTCGTGCCTGAGATTATCGTCAGGCAATGGCCGTGTCCAAGCTATGCTGCAATGCAAGCGGAAAGAGAGAGAGAGAGAGAGAGAGAGAGAGAGAGAGAGAGAGAGAGAAAGAGAAGGAAAAAAAAAGAGGAAAAAAAAAAGTCACGTCGATGACTCGATGATGCAAGTAATTCGTATCAAGTAAAAAAGCATTTCTCCTTTCAACGTTCATGACTCCAATTTATGTTTAGAAGTTTAAACAACGCCATAAATGGATATATTAAAGAACGTCACGAATACTTAAGGAGTATTTATCTAAGTTAAAAATTTACGATCGAAATCGTGGAACATTTATTTCT
>NC_062208.1:1274651-1284651 GCF_912470025.1 Vespa velutina
CTACGAATCCACTCTAGCATCCCCCGCAACCCTTAACCATTCCATTTCCCCCAACCCTCATTTAACCATTGTTTCATCCGTCGCATTCGACATCTGTCTCTCTCTCTCTCTCTGTCTCTGTCTCTGTCTCTGTCTCTGTCTCTGTCTCTGTCTCTGTCTCTGTCTCTGTCTCTGTCTCTGTCTCTGTCTCTGTCTCTGTCTCTGTCTCTGTCTCTCTGTCCATCCGTTTGTGTCTCTCTTTCTTCCTGTAATTTTCTTTTCGCTCAATTTCAAACGAAAAAAAAAAAAAAAAGAAATTCGAACTCAGTCGGTATACTTTCTAATATCCTTCTCATAAGATATCCACTATATTGATCAATAAACCATGAAATTGAACGGATATAGTTATCGTAGGAAAAAGAAAAGAAACATTCTTTCTTTCTTCCTTCCTTTCTTTCTTTCTTTCTTTCTTTCGTTTTTTTCTTTTATTCCTTATATCGTTAAATATCAAATCATATGGAATGTAACTGGTTAAGTATAACAGATTTTAAGTATGTGAAAACTAATTTGAAATATCAAAGTCATTTGAGTTAGAATGAATTCTTTCGAGACGATTTACGATGCGGTGGTATGGTAGAAAGAAGGGGAATAGGAAGAGTGAAAGAGAGAGAGAGAGAGAGAGAGAGAGAGAGAGGGAGGGAGAGAGGGAGGGAAAAGGAGAGAAATAGTTGGGGTACCTAAGCAGTTAATGATCCGTAAAATTATTCCAAGTGGTAAAGAGAAGAAATAGAAAGATATATATATATATATATATACATAGTATGCGGCATATTAAAGGTACCATGGCTAATCTTTTTTAAAGAGAAAGAATCAGCGAACTAGAAGAATTGCCTTCAACTAATACGTATCTATGTAACGTGTACACGGCTGACTTGCCGTTAGGATGTTCGTTCGTCCGAACTAAACGATTATTAACCGACGTTTAACAGAGTTATATCGAGGTCCTTCCAGTGTTTGGTATATCTATAATAATGGCCGGCGATCCACGAAATGAATTTTCTACGTAACAACATCAAGAAACGTCCGAGTAAACGATCTTACACGTAAACGATCGTAGATAATCGATTTACCGTTATATTATCAAAACTATATCGAGAAATCTGTCCAAAAGTTTACGATCTTTTGTAAGAAGAAGTGAAAAGAAAAAAAAAAAGAAAAGAAGGAAAAAATCGAAAAAAAAAGAGAAAACGGAGAAGAAGAAGGCGAAGAGAAGAGAAGAGAAGGAAAAAAAGACAAGAAAAGAAAAGAAAAGAAAATCCTGAAGGAAAAACGAAAAACAACCCATAGATATAGATAGATAAGGTATTACTGTCTACTAAGGCAGGTAGTATGAGTTGGTTGTTGGTTGGATGTTGCTCGTTAAAGATTTCACGATAGACAGAGCAAAGAAAAAGGAAACACACAGATAGAGAAAGAGAGAGAGAGAGAGAGAGAGAGAGAGAGAGAGAGAGAGAATGACAGGTCCATAGTTGAACAATAGTACGATATAAGCCGGAAGAAGATGGCTGTCTCGTTGTAGAGCAAAAAGAGAGAGAGAGAGAGAGAGAGAGAGAGAGAGAGGGTGGGAGATTTATTTAAGTCCCTTTGGCCCGTCGGCTTGACAAGAGTAGACTCGCGTAAACACACTCGTTTCTCCTTGTTCCACCGTTGCTGTTTGTCCCGCGCGTACGGAAGAGTACCTACTCGAGAGGGTTGTGCTCGGGCAAAGTATAGGCAGAGGGGTCAAGAGAAAGAGAAATAGAAAAGGATAGAAAGAGAAGTGGGGAAAAGGAAAAGAAGAGAACGAAGTAACCAGCAGCAACAGCAGCGGCGGCGGCGGTGGAGGCGACGACGGTGGTGGAGGCAACGGCGGCGGCGGCAACAGCAGCAGCAGCAGCAGCAGCAGCAGCAGCAGCAGAAGGAACAGCCAGTCAGTAGTGGTGGTGGTGGTGGTGGTGGTGGTGGTGGTGATGGTTGGTGAAGGTAGTGGTGGTGGTAAAAGTAGTGGTGGTAATGGTAATGGTGGTGGTGGTGGTGATGGTGGTGGTGGTGATGGTAGTGGTGGTGGTAGTCTAGCAGAGCAGCAGAACAGCTCGTTTCACGGTAGGTTTCGTTCAATTTCGAGGTGGGGCAGGAAAGTAGAATAGGCGTTTGAATAAAAGATAGGCGGGGCAAGTTACGTACCGTATGACCAATGGGACGTAACGAGATAGTAGATGTGACACGCCCGTTAGATGCGTCACCGAGCTATCAGTAATCCTTATTGGTTATAGCTCGTACGGTAGGCGTATACCTAAGGAATAGTGGGGGTAAGCTCTGCTTTCAGTTTTCCTCGCCAGAGGGGGAACCGGGACGGAGCGGAGCGGCACCGAGCGAAGCACGCTGAAGTGGTGTGAGTGCCAGCGAGTCAGTCGCAGACTGGAGTGCCCTGTGAGAGCAGGGGACGGACCGACAACACCAACTGGCATAACCAATCGCTCGTGCGCTCGACGCTTCGCCGTCTGTCTGTCTGTCCGAATGTCCGTCCCGTCGTCGTTCGTTATTCATTTCTCTCGTTATTCTTATTATTATCATACACGGCGTTACGGCGGACACGCGTTTTCGGTCCTCCTTCTGCAACGCGACGCGAAAATATTAAAATTATTCAATCAACATACGTGAAACGTAATATATCGACGTTCGTGCTACGAGAGAGTTTATTCATTATAATTATTATTATTATTATTATTATTATTATTATTATTATAAATATTATTACTATAATTATCATTATTATTATTATTATCATTATTATTATTATTATTATTATTATTATTATTATTATTATTATTATTGTCGCTATTATCATCACCGTCGTCATTATTATTATCATCATTGCCATCATCATTATTATTATTAATATTAATTAATTAATTGATTATCAATTAATTATCATTACTACTATTCTCTATATCGAGTTCCTATTATTTCGAACTTGATTCCAAATTTAAAGAAGAGATTGATATATATATATATATATACATATATATATATATATATACACATATATATATATAAAAAGACATATATATATAGTGAAAGAGAGAAAGAGAAAGAGAGAAAGAGAAAGAAAGAGAAAATTTCTAATATAACAGTGTGAGAAACAACGAGAGAAAGAGAGAGAGAGAGAGAGAGAGAGAGAGAACGAGAGAGAGAGTGAGAGAGAGAGAGGGATACAGAAGAGAGAAAGAGAAAGACAGAGACAGAGAATGCTCTCTCCAGTGGACACTTCACAGCCTAACGGCAGGACGCCCTGATGGCTGGACCATCATCATCCTCGTTACTCATTCGTCACGTCACGAGGACAACGACAACAACAGGAGCAGGAAGAATTACAGCAGGAAGAAAAACCACAACAACAAGAAGAAGAAGAGGAACAACAACAACATCAACATCAACATCAACAACAACGACGACGACGACGACGACGTCGACGACGGGGACGACGACGACGACGACGACGGCGACGACGACGACGACGTCGACGACGACGACAACGACGACGACGATTAATACGACGAAGGGACGAGCGCAAAAATCTAGTGATCGAGTGCAGTGAAGATAGGAGTGATTGGCACTGTGCAATTGTGACAAGCGATCTATTATCATATTGTTTCGCGTATCCGTGAGGAAAAAAATAAGGGATATTCTTCAGCGGGAGGAGAAAGAAAGACGAGGAAGAGGAGGAGGAGGAGGAGGCGTAGGAGGAGGAGGCGGAGGAGGCGGAGGAGGAGGAGGAAGAAGAGGAGGAGGGAGTTTCTTCCTCTTTTTTTTTTTTTTTTTTTTTTTTTTTTCCCTTATAAATATATATATTATATATATATAATATATATATATATATTTTTTCTTCGTTTTCCTCTCTCTCGGGGGTGTTCGTCCTAACGTAAAAAAAACACACACACTCATATAGAGGCGCGCGCGCGCAAGCACGCACGCACGCACGCACGCACGCACGAATAAACGAACGAACGAACGAAACGAAACGAAACGAAACGAAACGAACGAAGAACGCAAACGAAAGATACCAGTCCCGATGTCGGCCTACGCTCAATTCGGATATTCCTATCCGTCGGCTTCCCAGGTATGTTTTTATCGAAAGTATATGTTTTTGTTTTTTTTTTTTTTAATGAACAAAAATTTCTCTCTCTATATATATATATATACATATTTATATATATATATATATATATATATATATATATGTTTGTGCGGGTGGGGTGAGGGGGGAGGGGTGGAAAGAAGGAAAAGGTACGAAGGCATATAAATCACGTGACCTTACGTAAATAGATCGAAGGAGCTTTGAAGTTGGATATTTAAGTGCTTCATCACACTTTAATCTAACGCCAATATTGCATTTAATAATTCCTAATCCACGTTGATGTATAATTAGAAAAGAGTAAAAATAGAGAAAACAAAAGGTGGGAAGGGGGAAAGAAAAGAATAGAAAAGAAAAAAAGTATAGGGAAAAGAAAGAGAAATGGAAAGGATCGATAAGTACGGAAAAGTTGTATTTGAAAAGTGCGATAATACGATGGATACGATTTTATCAGTATCGATTGATTGTATGATCATAGATATTTTATAGAATAGACGATTGAAATCGAAAAAAGAAATGAATATGAATAGAATAAAATAGAATAGAATAGTGATTTGGGGAAAATCGTGAAAAAGAATAAGGAAAAACAAAAATTGATTATCAATGGATGGTCCTCCATTGATTCGTACATTTTTATAGATCATTTATCATCCTTTAAGATCGATTAGCGTTTAAAACACCGCACCTGCTTTTTCTCCGTTAAGGCCAACTCCGTCGGCCGTCGCTCGGTGAACGCGTTCTATGTAAGTAAGTAGGTAGAGTATGTCGCCACGAGAAAGTTAACAGAACTATCGGCTTCTAATGCATTTTACTTTTACTTTAGTTACATACATATGTGTATTACCAACTATACTTTCGATCTTCTCTATTTTTATATCTAACGATCTAACTATCTATCTATCTGTCTATCTATCTACATATTCGTTCGAATCATGATCATAATCGTCCTCGTTGTCTTCTTCTTTTCTCTCTCTCTCTCTCTCTCTCTCTCTATCTCTCTCTCTCTCTGTCTGTCTGTCTCATATTCATCCTTTTTTAATTTTTATCTTTTCTCCTTCTCTTTCGTTACTTCTCATATTTTTCTCGTTTGCTCGTTATTCGTTAGAAATTATTAAAAAAAAAAAGAAAAAAAAAATAGTAATAAAAAAAAGAAAAAAAAGGAGAAAGAACAATAAATGGAAGTAAATAACAATTATCCAATTGATACATACATACATACATACGTACGTACGTACGTACGTACATACGTAAATATATATATATATATATATATATATATATATATATATACAGAATATTATATCAACTATTTTACAATGGTATTATTATTTTCTAACGTTACGATATATTATCCGAACATTTTGATATATAATACGTAATAGAGACGAATACGTTGTCTATGTATAAAACGTTGCAATGTTGCGTTACCTAATAGTATTCCATTGGTTCTGTTACACAATCCTACGTTTTACTTTCTTTCTTTCGTACAAGACGAGTCACGAAAAAAAAAAAAAAAAGAAAAAAGAAAAAAAAAAAAAAAAAGAAAAGAAAAGAAAAAAGGAACCTTCCTTTTTTCCTTTTCAAAACTTACTCATTGATATTACTTTTTTCCTTCTTCTTCTTCTTCTTCATCTTCTTCATCATTTTCTTCCTTTTTCCTTTTTTCTCCCCAATCGAGATTAGATATAAGCTCTAAAAGAAATTTCTTCATTCTTAACGTTAGAAATATAATTCATAAATACTCGTGTCAACTCGTTTAAATGTATATGTTATATATTAGGGAGGGGGCGGGGGTAAGGGCGAGGGCGGGGTTGGAGGCGGGGGCGCGCGCGCGCGTAAGTAAGTAACATGCGTTGCTTCGAGATTTGAAAAGAAAAAAGAAAAAAAAAAGAGAAAGAAAGGTTATTAAAAAAAAGAAAGAGAGAAAGAGAGAGAGTGTGTGTGTGAGAGAGAGAGAGAGAGAGAGAGAGAGAAGCTTTCTTAATCTTTCTTAAATAAGAATAAAAAAAAAAAAAAAAAAAAAATAAAAGAGAAAAGAAAAAGGGATAAATAAAGCGTTTAATTGATTAATCGTGAAAAAGAGAACGACGAATCGTTGACGTTAAAACCGGCAAAGACATTCAGTGCTCGTTGAGAATAGGATAGATTTATCGTGCTAATTTTACTCCCCCCGAGTCGAAGAGTAATCTCGAACTAATTTAAGTATGTTGACGTATCTACTTCGCTCGGTTTCTCTCTCTCTCTCTCTCTCTCTCTCTCTTGGTCTCTTGGTCTCTTTCTTTCTTTCACACATATATAGACACATAAATATATACATATACGTACATACGTTGTTCACATACGTTGTTCACATAAACATACACACACATACAGACGTATATAATCTAAATTTATCCGAGCTTTATTAAATTATAACGCAGTGCTACTTGCTTCTCGAGTGTTTATTAACGAAATAAAGCTCAGTGAAACGACTGATAGGATTAGATATATATATATATATATATATATATATATATATATATATATATATATATATTTGTAGAGGGGGAAAAAATAGAAAGATAGAAAGATTTTATAAGTTTGGTCGATCATCGAAAAAGAAGAAAGAAAAAAAAAAAGAGAAGGAAAAAGGAAAAAATAAAGAAACATAAAAATAACAGGAGAATGTAAGAAAATAATAATAATAATAATAATAACAAAAATAATAATAATAATAATCGTCGTAATAATTTTTGTATAAATTATTGACAAATTTGATGATATCCCGTAAAGTAATGAGCATACCTGTTGCATAGTTTAACATAAATCTTTCCGCTCTGATAATTTTCATCGTCATAATCGATCCCTTCGTCTACCTAAACGTCGTAACTCGTTGAAATTTATTCTCAATTTGTATATTACAAATTATCCAATTTACGGATTATACATTTTTTATTCGTAAATTTTATTATTAGTAATGTTTATAATTAATGACGAAATATTTCTCATTGATAAAATTTGAAAATTTATAGAGAAAAATATATATTATTTGAACGATAGCCACGATAGTTATAATATTTAATATGTAATATTACGTTTGAATTTATTGAACGTTAGAATTGATTTTAATCTTGATATATATATAATAATGATTGATAGAAATTTATTTTCTAATTTTAATCGTTTGAAAATTCGTGAGAAATAATATTTTTAATTTTGTCATAGACGTTATCGTTATTCAAAATTAAATTTATTATATTTGATAGATATTATAATTGAATGTAATATGTAGAGAAAGTTTATGGAATAAAGAATTTTTTATTTTTTTTTTTTTTAAAGAAACTTTTCCAAAATTCCTAGACATATATCTCTTGTTTCAATGATTTTTTTTCTTTATGTATAAATATCATAATTCATTTTAATATCATTGACGTGTATAGAAGAAAAATTTTACTTAAAGGAAACATTTGAAAATTCGTAGGCGTATCTTTTCGATTTTGTTCAAATGTTCTTTTTTATTTATGATCATGTAATATTCATTAGTAAATAACATGAACCAAATATATAATATCCTTGGTACGTATAGAACGAAAATTTGTTTAAAGTCAACATTAAAACCAAAAATTCATAGACATATATCTTTTCGCTTTTATTTCAATATTTTTTTCATTATTTGTATATCATCATGTTATATTTATTAGTACATATTATAATTCGTTATAATATCCTTGACACGTGTAAAGCAAAAAGTTTTTTTAAAGGAAACATTTGAAAATTCTTCGACATATATCTTTTCGCTTAAACATATATCTATTCTTTTTCTATTTATTTATGATCACGTTATATTTATTGGTAAATATTTATCATAATTCATTTGTAATATTAACAAAGCAAAATTATTTTGGAGGAAAAATTTTTTTTCTTAATAGAAAACATGTAAAAAACATTCTCAAACACATTTCCTTCGACATTATCTCTATTTAAAATTATTTTATATTTATAATTAAATATCTGTCATAATTCATTGTAATATTAATAAAACGTGGGGAACAAAAAATTTTTTTAAGAAAAAAAAAAAAAAAAAAAAAAAAAAAAAAAAAAAAATCATTTGATTATTCAAAGAAATATCTTTTCGCCATTGTTTCAACATTATCTTTTATCTTTATTATAAATATTATCTTATATTTATTATCGTATAACATTATCTAAAATAATTCGCTGTAATATCGATGAAAATTACGTATATGGAATGAAAAGTTTCTATCAAAAAAAAAAAAAAAAAAAAAAAAAAAAAAAAAAAAAGAAATACGTTTGATTCTACATAGAAACATTTACATGTTATTATTTCAATACTATTATCATTATCATAAATATTATCATATATTTATTAACAAATAATATCATTTAACATAATTCGTTATAATATCGACGTAAACCTATTAAAAATTTCTCAAAAAGGGAACAATTGATAATACATAGAAATATATCTTTTCGCTTTTCGTTTCCGACGTTATCTTTATCTGAGATTACGTTAGTCGTTGACGTAGTCGACAAATAATGACGCGTCTCGATGGATGAGGTTATACAACGTTTGAACCGGGTGGGTGGGGTGGAGGGGTGAGGGAGGGTACGGCAGGGAGAGGGAGAGGGCGGTAGAGAAGAAGAAAAAAGAGAGAGAGAGAGAGAGAGAACAAAAACCGAAACGTAAAAGGAAGAAAAAAAATACGAAAAATGATACATATTCAAAAAGAGAAAGAGAGAGAGAGAGAGAGAGAGAGAGAGAGAGAGTTAGCAATAAAATTGAAGAGCAGAATGCGCATGCGTGAGTTCAAGTTGTCCGAAAAGAAAAAGAGAAGGAAAAAAAATAAAGAAAAAAAAGCAAAAAAGAAATAAAACAGAAAAGAGAGAAAAAACAGGACGCAAATAAATAATGTCCGATAAAGGCCGGGCGCGCGTACTTACATATATACTGTTCCCAGGGGTCGCGCAGGTGCAACTGCAGGTTCAGACGAGAGCAATAATACGGGTAGTTCTACCCGCATCGCTCGACGTGAAAGATCCGTTGCGAACGAAACAATAATTTTGAAATTTCTTAGAAAAATGTTCTCACTATATATCTACAAATATATATATATATATATATATATATATATATATATATATATATATATCTTTAATATTCTTTTGAGAAAAAAGATAGAAAGAGACAAAAAAAAAAAGAATGAAAGAACGAAAAAGAAAAAGTCAAAAATATTTTTTCTATAATTTCTTTTTCTTCCTTTCTTTCTTTCTTTCTTTCTTTTTTCTGTTTTTTTTTTCTGTTTTCTTTTTTTTCTTTCTTTTTTTTTTTTTTTGGATTTCCACGCAAAAATATATCTTTACATATACATATGAAGTATATTTTTTTATTATTTCTTTTTTCTTTGTTTTTTTATTAAATAGAAATTTTATCATTTTTATTTATATGTGTATATATATATATATATATACGTATATATATATATTGTTTATATATATATATATATAATTTTTTGTAGATAAATTATATTATATACACTATACATATATAGGTAAATAATATATGGGTAAAGAATTATAACTCAGTCACGATAAATCGATGAGAAATCAATTATTGAAATTTAATTTGATAAATAGAATTTATTCAATTAAATTGTTTGTCCTCCCGTCAACGTGACTTCATAAATCATTTTGTTAATTGAAATCTACGTGCTCGTAAAGCGTAGACATATATATACTTACTTGTCTAGATTACTCGCGTGAGTAAATTAACAAGGTAGCGTTGAAGTTACTCTATTTTAGAGCTCTGATGCTGTATTATGATTTTTTATGACATGTTTCGCTCGTAAA
>NC_062208.1:1289651-1292151 GCF_912470025.1 Vespa velutina
CTTAATAAAGAGTTAAAAAAAAAAAAAAAAAAAAGATTCCACTTGAAAGATTTATAACGATAAATCGTAAGAAAATATAATTACAATTATATTTAAATGGCAATAAATAAAATTATATTTATTTATTCAATTTAATCGTAGATATAATATTTTCGATTAAAGATATTATATAAATTTTATTATCAAAATTAAAATCATAGTTTCGTCTCTAATCGAACAATTTAATTTCTATATATATATATATATGTGTGTGTGTGTGTGTGTGTTTGTATATATATATATATATATATATATTGAAACTACAAATGTATAAAGAAAAAAAAAAAAAAAGGAAGAACTTGCACTTTAAGGACGTTTAACGTTAAACAAAGCAAAGTTAAATAAAGCAAATCAATGAATAAAATCAAAAAATATAATTAATAAGGCGTTATTCGTTGATTGAAAAATTTTCTTCGTTCTATTTGAAAATATTTTCACGATTATTAATAAAATCGTGTAAAATTTATATTGTATTATCGAATATTTAGTTACTTACGGATATCTCGTGATATCAAACTACTTGGTGAGATTTTAACGCGTTGTTGCGGACGCGATATTGAAACGGTTTAACACGCACGCGGAAAACCGGTTGCTCCTTGACCGGTGCACGTGTTTGCCGCGCGTTCTCAACACAAACGGAGATGCCGATTTACGCGCGAATTCGCAACGTTACTATTCGAACTGTCTTCTCTCTCTTTCTCTCTTTCTCTTTCACACACACACACACCCGCACACACACACACGTATATACACTCTCTTTTGACCGACTCTATCGATCTCTCCGATCTCACCTTCGATTCTCACAACTCTTAAGATTCTTCCTTGTTTAAGTGAAAGAAATTTTCTTCACTAGGAAATGAGAATCCCATAAAAAAGATTATATACAAAAAAAAAAAAAAAAAATAAAAAATAAAAATAAAAAAATAATAAATAGGAAAGAAGAAAAAACAAAAAAAACCCAGGTCAAATTCACATTCTTTCAAAACAATTACGATATCGTCAAATTAATTTTTTTCACGATGTATACGCGTTAATTAAATACTTTTACTATTATCCCTCTGTATACGTAGATTAAAAAGAAAATTGAAATAAGAAAAATTTGTAAAGATAAATCGTAAAAAAGAAGCAAAAGGAAAGAACAAGAAGAAAAGAAAAGAAAGAAAGAAAAAGATAGAAAAAGAAAAGTTGATATTTCTCGAACGATAACAACATTAAAAAATAATCTTATAATCATAGATATGTTCGAATGACATCGAAAGAGAGAAAGAAAGAAAGAAAGAAAGAGAACAAAAAAGAAGAGGAAGAAAAATCTCTGCAATAAAAAAAAAGAAGTAAAAGAAAAAAGAAAGAAAAATTCTAAATTTATAAAATTATAGGAATATAAATATAAATAGAAAAGAGAGAGGAAAAAAAAAAAAGAAGAAAAAGAACGAAGATGAGATAGATAATTTATATTCCAAAGTGAAAGCATCGAAAAGGAGGAAAAAAAAAATAAAAGAAAGAAATTATGATGACGACAACGACAACGACGACGACGACGACGACGATGACGACGACGACGACGACGACGACGACGACGAGGTCGACTATGAGGATGACATTGTGTATCCAACTTCGGTTCTTACACCATAAAAATCTTACTTCGCTTTCGACAAACGTTTCAAACGTCAGGACCGAGAGAAAAGCATAAAAATACCCTTTTACGCCTCACCAAAAGAGTCACGCGACTTTTTAACGTCGAGTTACTGCCACTTTAACGGAGTCTTTAACGCTTCAAATAGATCTTCGAGACCCTCTTTCGAAACACCCCTCTCTGTAACACCCCCTTCTTTCTCTCTCTCTCTCTCTCTCTCTCTCTCTCTCTCTCTTTCTCTCTTTTTGTAACTCCACCCCCAAATGTTCCCCCAACATTTTCCGCAGGCCGTTTTTAAACGAAACTTTTCTTCTTTCTTTTTCCCTTCGTTGCTCTTTAAAACCTTCCCTCCTCTTCCCTCTCACTTTCCTTTCCTCGTCCCTCTATATAACCCCCCGCACCATCACCCCAGTAAACCTTCTTCTTTCCTCGCCGATGGTAATTAATGTCGTCGTATCTCTTCGTTCGCCGATTTCGTTGTCTACGTCGTCTTCGTCTTCGTTATCGTTTATATTCCAGCATTTCATTCTCTTTAAGATAAAATCGATCAATCTTAATAGAATTATGTCATATCGAAATATCTGTCATAAATTGTAAATAAGTTAAGAAATAAATATGTAGATATTATATATATAAATATCATATATATACATATTCATATAATATATAATATGTATATATGGTATATCTATTGTACTTAACATTACATCATATATATATATATATATATATATATATATATATATATATATACATACGTATATATGATATATCTATTGTACTTAACATTACACCATACGTATATGTTTATATATTATATAATAATAT